>NC_056732.1:1338359355-1338454355 GCF_019279795.1 Protopterus annectens
ATATAGGTGGAGGACAGAGGGTGAAACACAGGGCCATATTTGCAATATTGTTGTTGTACACTGCGAAAGTTGCTGGTGTTACAAGATTTGTTGCAACATACCCTTATTCATGAATATGAAGTCAGAAACACAAATGCATGTAGCCATGTACTGATAGCACTCAAAATACAGAATGCCACTGATATATCAGAGACAGGACCTGTGTGGTAAACAGACAAAACATAACAGCCAATCCTCTGGCCATCACCACAGTTGAGAGCTATGCAGACAGATTGCATTCCATGCTAAACTAGCATGTACACACAAACCCTGTAAAACTAGTGGTATACAATGCATATAACAACACTACTCACACTGTCCATAGGTCTGGAACCTTATATAAATATGTAGTTGGCCTGTGTCCGCAAGTCCTGTTATAAGAGGTATTGCTACTTGCTGTCTGTTAACACTGCTGCCCACACACAGGAAGGATGTCTTCCATACAGAAAAGGTAAAGGGACAATGCCCACATGATGTAGTAATTTATAATAGTGGGTTGCCATGACAGTGGTAATTGGAAGTACTACACAGCTGGCTACATGCAATTAGCAAGTGGTGAACACTGGTGCAGAGGCCATCACCAGATCATGTGCATCACCAACAAAATCCATGCTGCGATCTATTCAAAGCATCTCAATCCCTGTAGTGGAGAGAGAGTGAAAAACAAACAAACAGGAAAAATAAAATATCTAAACCAACTAAAACTACAAAACAACCCTATATAACACAGGGGACACATAAAAGTGTACTCAGAAGAGAGGACAATACTACAACAGGTATGTGAAACATATATGCATATAATTGAATGTAGTACTTGGTCTATAATAATTGGATAGATAATGTGGAAAGATTTATATGTGCCATCAGGAGTTGTTGTAATGATGTCCTGCTCAACAACTGCTATGGACATAATGTCTGGCCCTGTGGGCAGTGGGCCATACCTGTCAACAGTGCAGATCAGCACTGAATGACAAGATGTAAGCATCATAGTGTGTGTTCTGTACCTCAAGACATGTATATTAGTGTGGCAAATAGCTGGTGGTGGAAGTAATGCCGTTATGATAGACACGAGTTTCAGACACCACCACTTGCAGGACAGTCATGTTAATGTGAAATGTAGCATGCACAAACGCCATAGGTGTGTAATAGGATTACCTGCAATCTGTCCCTATATATACCCCCCTAATGTTAGGCTGTGTCCACATGTGACACCTTTCTGTTATGTAGCAAGGCAGAACAGTGCAGCTGTGGAGGAAGGAGAGTTAGAGAGTGTGGACCTAATGCTTGAATGCACCCTATATATATATATATATATATATATATATATATATATATATATATATAATGTCTGTATATCTGTAGACATACATGTGTGTGTGTATATATATATATATATATATATATATATACACACACACATATATATATATATATGTCTACAGATATACAGACACATATATATATGTGTATGTATATATATATATATATTTTATATATATATATATATATATATATATATATATATATATATATATATATATATATATATATATATATATATATATATATATATATATATATATATATATATATATATATATACACATGTATTTCTACATACACACACACACACACACACACACACACACACACACACACACACACACACACACACACATTTCCCCTACTGTTGAATGGCAGTGCTGCACAATATGTGTGAGAGAACAACACACATATCTATACACATACATATATATACAGTAGTAAGTGGGTGCACAATGGACAGTTATGTCTGGTGTGAAATCCATGTTGGGAACACATTGCCCTTGTTTGTGAAGGTGGGATTGGTGTGTTGGGGAAGGATAGCAGGTATATTTGGGGAGGTAAGTTGGGTTGGAAGACAGATAAGACAGCATACAGGGGTGGTTTGACACATTTGGTGGGTAAACACCTTAGATGGGGATTGGTGTTTGGAATGTGGAGGCCCATGAGCCCCCATATGGAAACAATGGGACCAAGGTCCCCTCCCATGGGCAGTCACAACTGCACCTTCACACCCCTGAAGGTGCCTGCGCTGGGGGGCTGAGCAGGAGGAGCATGCGGATCCAGTGATTGTGTACTGAGGACCTCAAGGTGGTGTAGCCCATCCCCCAAGTCTCTGTGGAGCTCCCTATGCACCAGACCCTGGACCTGACTTCGGGTGACAGGATCATGTCTGTGTGCACTCCCGGGGTGGGGGGGTGGGACGAACACCATCCCTTGAAGTGGTTCCACCTGAAAGTAGTGCAGGACCAGCAGATGATGAGGTCCCGGGGTGGGTCCCAGATGTGCTGTGGCCTGGTAACATGGCCAGATGAGGTGGGAGAGGTGGTTCTGCTGGGAACTGTCTTCCCAAACATGCTATTGTGCCACAGTTATAGAACATATGTGGGTAGTAATAATCCACACATTCCAGGATTATATCTAACAGCATGCATAGATATCCCCATTAAAATAAAACACCAGTTTTGGAGCAGTCACATAGCAAATAGAACACATGCATATATGGAACTATAGTGGCCCTTAAAATGGCATGCAGGTGACATTGTTCGCAACAGGCCACCAATTATAGTGTTTCAACATGGAACATGACTAGAAACACATTGCACAAATTGTTGTACAATACGATATATGTCCCAACAGTCGGTTTGCTGTAAACATACCCGTTGAGTTGTGTGTTCAGATTATTGTTGCAAATATGGTGGGGGGAGACAGAGATGTGTATTAACAACTATTATATCCTTGCAGTATGAGGCCCTCAGACCTTTTTTCCTCTTTATGTCTTTCAGGCACCATGTCATGGGAGCACTTGCTGGTTTACTCCCCCCAGGAGAATGAGGTGATTATACAACACCTGATGCAGCACTACCACACCCTGTTTGGATGTACAGCCCATGATCTGCAGGAGAGGACCACCCTGTGGAACAAGCTCGTCCACAGGGAAAACCATGTCGGCCTTCATAACCGCAGTTATCAGCAGGTCCAAACTCAGTGCACAGGCCTACTCCGCCATGTGTGATGAGACTTTGGGACACTAAAATAAAATAAACAAAATCAAGTGTCCACCACGGCTGCTGCATAAAAAATTTATTGCAGTTCAACAGGAAGCACTTTCACACCAGATAGTGCTTCTTCAGATCCATGAAAACTACTAAAAACTAAACACTTTATATAGCAATAGAAAACAATTAAACAATTAAAATCATTGATGCAACCTGCGCTTTTTCAATAAAAGCTTTAAAGGGACTACAGTATTTAAACCAGGTAACTTATGCGCATGGAATTTAGTGATCCATTTAGTCTCTGCCAATTCTAATCTATTGTTATAATCTCCTCTTCTTAAACTCATAGGTACTATCTCCAGTACCATGAATGAATGATCTGGGTTGAGGGAGACCTGCTTAGCTAGAGCATTAGATAGATTCACTCTCCTAATGTCACCTTGATGCTGCAGAATGCATTCTTTCAGCATTCGTAAAGTCTTCCCTATATAAAATGCTGGGCAGTATCTGCACTTAGAAAGATAGACTAACCCCTTTGATTTACAATCCGCATAAAATCTAGCCTTAAAATACACATCCAATAAAGCATGCTGATAATCATTTTCTTTACAAATAAAAACACAAGCTTTACAACTTTTGCATGGAAATGTGCCATTTCTATTTGAAAATTGTACTGTGGATTTTGTGGATTTGTAGCACAACTGCCTTTTTAAGGACATATTGTTTTTAAATGTAAAACAAGGTTTCTCCCCTACTATGCTACTCGCTTTTTCATCCGACAATAAAATAGGCCAATGTTTACTAATAAGATCACAGACTTGATGGATGTTATTACCATATGTAAGGGGTAACCTAAGATGACTGTTACTCTTCCTATTATATACTTCGCCTATGGTGGAGACACTGTCTGTCCTGTTAAAATATGGTTTCCCTCTAGTCATACGTAACATGTCTATATCCATATGTGTTCTCCGCACATCCTTCTTCCTATATCCTCTCATTATTAAATCTTCTTCCAAAACAGAGGCTGCTGCAGAGTAGTCACTATCCTCTGTGTGTAATCTAGACATACTTAAAAATTGTCCTTTGGCGATATTATTAAAAACATGCCTAGGATGCATACTCCTTTGATGCAACAAGGCATTTTTCCTACATGACTTCCAAAAAAGTGAACTTTGTAAGTATCCATCAACCAGTGTAATCCTAGTATCCAGAAAATCTATCTAGATATGGGAATAATTCATTTCAATCCTAAAACATTCACTATTAAGTTCTAAATATTGCACAAATCCAGTTAGGGCATCAATCGTGCCCTGCCATAAAATAAAAATATCATCTGCAAATCTCTTATAGTATAATAAACATTGAAAGAATGCATGATTAGACAGGCTCACCCTGGCTTCTCAGTCTGTCAGTACTAAATTGGTGTAGCTGTTCGCACAGGGGGTCCCCATTGCTACACCCTTCTCCTGCATATAAACAACATTATCAAACAAAAATATATTGTTGAACAAAACAATTTCCATCAATGACCCAAGTAGATCTATGTGCATCTTATTATATTCAGTATTGGTCATTAAATTTTTTTTTAGCGAAGTTATTCCCATACCATGAGGTATAATAGTGAAAAGTGTTTGGATATCCATAGTAACTAATATAACATCTTTAAAAGAATTATTATAACTTCTACAAAAGGCACCTAAATTACTCAAAAAATGCTCGGTGTCCTTTAACACCGCAGTAGCTTTTTCCAATGGTTTCTTAAGCTGGCTCTCAATATATATAGAAATGAATTCTGTGACCCACCCCCTTCCTGATACTATAGGACGAAGAGCTGGAGAAATCAATGATTTTTGAATTTTCGGAAGTCCATGAAGAATAGGTATAAGTGGTTCACTAACATATATAAAATTATATAATTCCTTATTTATCAATTTATACATAAGCAGTTCATATAATTCATCTTGTACCCCTTTAATAATAGTTGATAGTTGAAATCCTCTGTGGAGAACGAACATTTAGCAGAAGGGGTGAATCGGAAAATGAACCATCTCTAATATTTAATTTGTCAGCTGTTAACTTAAAAGCGGCACAGACTAACCTTTTAAATAAAGGCTTGAGTTTTGTGCCTGCGCGACCAACACAACTTCATGACATTATGTTGGACGTAAGATTGTTTGTGAGAAACATTGCTTTAAAACTGCTGTTTGGAGGAAACTCGAATTCTTCTGATGTTATGAAACGTTCTAGTTTATTTAACCCCAATCTTACACCTGTGCTTGAAACTTTTATTAGAGTCTTGGAAAGAGAGTTAAGTGAAGCTAATATTGTTAAGGGGAATTTTATTAACTTAACCAAAGATGAAAATGTCGCTTTACAACAATTATGTGATAATAATGAGATTATGATACGCCCTGCTGATAAGGGTGGGGTGGCAGTGATTTTGAATAGTAATTTTTATATTTCTAATATGAATTAATTACTTAGTGATGTAGATACATATGAACTGATTACACAAAGCAAGGTATCAACTATTATTAAAGGGGTACAAGATGAATTATATGAACTGCTTATGTATGAATTAGGAAAATAACTTTCTTGGGTGGCGTAAGCCATGGAACCTTGCTGGCTAGGCTTGCGTAGGCCCTTGCGCCGATAGCCTAGTACCTACCTATGAACCTTTGAATTGATAAATAAGGAATTATATAATTTTATATATGTTAGTGAACCACTTATACCCATTCTTCATGAACTTCCGAAAATTCACAAATCATTGATTTCTCCAGCTCTTCGTCCTATAGTATCAGGAAGGGGGTGGGTCACAGAATTAATTTCTGTATATATTGAGAGCCAGCTTAAGAAACCATTGGAAAAAGCTAATGCGGTGTTAAAGGACACCGAGTATTTTTTGAGTAATTTAGGTGCCTTTTGCAGAAGTTATAATAATTCTTTTAAAGATGTTATATTAGTTACTATGGATATTCAAAAACTTTTCACTACTATACCTCATGGTATGGGAATAACTTCACTAAAAAAATTTTTAAAAACTGAATATAATAAGATGCACATAGATCTACTTGAGTCACTGTTGGAAATTGTTTTGTTCAACAATGTATTTTTGTTTGATAATGTTGTTTATATGCAGAAGAAGGATGTAGCAATGGGGACCACCCTGTGCGAACAGCTACGCGCCAATCTAGTACTGGCAGACTGGGAAGCCATGGTGGTCCTATCTAATCATGCATTCTCTTAATGTTTATTATACTACAAGAGATTTGCAGATGATATTTTTATTTTATGACACGGCACGACTGATGCCCTAACTGGATTTGTGCAATATTTAGAACTTAATAGTGAATGTTTTAGGTTTAAAATGAATTATTTCCATATCTCGACTGATTTTCTGGATACTAGGATTACACTGCTTGATGGATACTTACAAAGTTCACTTTTTCAGAAGTCATGTAGGAAAAATGCCTTGTTGCATCAAAGGAGTATGCATCCTAGGCATGTTTTTAATAATATCACCAAAGGGCAATTTTTACATATGTCTAGATTACACACAGAGGATAGTGAATACTCTGCAGCAGCCTCTGTTTTGGAAGAAGATTTAATAATGAGAGGGTATAGGAAGAAGGATGTGCAGAGAACACATATGGATATAGACATGTCACGTGCGACTAGAGGGAAACCATATTTTAACAGGACAGACAGTGTCTCCACCACAGGCGAAGTATATAATAGGCAGAGTAACAGTCATCTTAGGTTATCACTTACATATGCTAATAACATCCATCAAGTCTGTGATCTTATTAGTAAACATTGGTCTATTTTGCTGTCGGATGAAAAAGTGAGTAGCATAGTAGGAGAGAAACCTTGTTTTACATTTAAAAACAATATGTCCTTAAAAAGACAGTTGTGCTACAAATCCACAAAATCCACAGTACAATTTTCAAATAGAAATGGCACTTTTCCATGCAGACGTTTTAAAGCTTGTGTTTTTATTTGTAAATAAAATGATTATCAGCATGCTTTATTGGATGTGTATTTTAAGGCTAGATTTTATGCGGATTGTAAATCAAAGGGGTTAGTCTATCTTTCTAAGTGCAGATACCGCCCAGCGTTTTATATAGGGAAGACTTTAAGAATGCTGAAAGAATGCATTCTGCAGCATCAGGGTGACATTAGGAGAGTGAATCTATCTAATGCTCTAGCTAAGCCTGTCTCCCTCAACCCAGATCATTTATTTGAATTCATGGTACTGGAGATAGTACCTATGAGTTTAAGAAGAGGAGATTATAACAATAGATTAGAATTGACAGAGACTAAATGGATCACTAAATTCCAGGCGCATAAGTTACCTGGTTTAAATGCTGTAATACCTTAAAGCCTTTATTGAAAAAGTGCAGGTTGCATCAATGATTTTAATTGTTTAATTGTTTTATATTGCTATATAAAGTGTTTAGTTTTTAGTAGTTTTTATGGATCTGAAGAAGCACTATCTGGTGCGAAAGTGCTTATCCTGTTGAATTGCAATAAATTTTTTATGCAGCAGCTGTGGTGGACACTTGATTTTGTTTATTTTATTTTATTATTCGACTGTTGAATAGAGTGACCTTCAGTTGTTTGGGGTATTTTTATTCTTTTATTTTTAGACTTTGGGACACAGGTGGACAGTAGTCTCTCCTTTGATAATCACATTGCCACAGTAGTCAGGAAATCCTTCTACATGGTACACCTCATCACAAAAGGTTTCTCATCCAGGAAAAAAGAGGTCATTGTTCCCCTATACTCATCACTCATTAGACCCATTATAGAGTACAATGCCCCCTTTGGTATGTACCTCACAAGAAATCTACAATAACTGGAAAGGCCGCAGAAATAACTCACAAAGAGGATTACCGGCCTCAACCAGATGCCCTATGCAGACAGTCTCAAAAAAACTCCAGCTTTACTCTGTCGCATATCGCCTACTCAGAGGCAATCTCTGCCTAACATACAAAGCTATGTCAAACCCAGAGCTGTTGGACATGCTCCATTTAAAGAAATCCCAATCCCTCCAAGCTACATGCTCTAGGGACCTAAACCTTGTCACCACAATAAACAGAACATGCTGGAGGGATAGATTCCTGTCCCAGAGACTTTCCATACTCTGGAACAAACTACCTATCTGTATCAAACAAAGCTCCTCATTAGCGCTCTTCAAGAAAAATCTTAATGATTGAATGGGAGATAGGAAATTCACCCCAGGGATCACTTCTGTGGCTCTGCTTTAGAGGGGCACAAGAAAATAATTTTCTTGGGTGGCAAAAGCCAGGGTACCATTTGGCTAAGCTTATATAGGCCCTAGGGCCAATAGCATAGTACCACCCTATGAACCTATGCCTGTCAGCATGCTGCTGTGGTTAGAAGGGACCAGCTAGCCACAGTGGGGGATCATGCCATCCAGCCCCCCCCCGACACATGCTGAAGAGCTCCTCACCAGCCTTGGGGCACCTGCCTGCCCGCAAATACAAGTCCCTGCAGAGAGCATTGTGGAGGTGGGTGCTACCCACACAATGGATGAGGAGCATGCAGGTAAGGCCCCAGGGCACATCAGTAGACCACTGTTGCTTATCCACCTGCATCTGTAGAGTTTAATAATGCATATGCGAGATAAAATATATAGTCTGTTGCTGCGTTGTAGTAATAAACAGATGTGTGCATAATCTGTAGTATTGTGGGTTTGTACTGTAATGCTGCTCCCACCCTGTACCAATGCCACAGGTGTGGCTACTGACATCACATCTCACACACAACTATGTAGGTCCCTCTGGTATACCTCTGGAGCAGCAGCCTGTAGCTGGTGAGTATGGTGTTGTTTGCTCAGGTATGCCAATACACCGGCCATGTAATGGCTATGGTATTTGCCATGCACACATTTAACACACTTACCTATAATGCATGCTGTACATGTTCACTTATTGTTGCTGTTAACTGCACTGCATCACAGTGGTCACCATGGTGGCATATCTGAAGGGTATGTATGAGTCCTGCAATATAACTAACAACCTGTCATTGCAAGATGTGTGCACAGAGATGAACATAATGGTGGGACAAATGCCCTACAGTAGGAACATGTCTGAAACCTCACCCTTATACTGTGCTACAACAGTGTATATACCACTATTACAATGGCAACTGTTACAGATATACACAACTGCATATCACAATATTGCATTCCACAACCCTTACAACCTGTAATGTGGTCCTAACATGAGCAATGAATGTTTAATATGGAATCCTATGTTAGGACAGCAAATATGGGGAATACATACCTTAACAAACACTGGAAGCATATGTGTGCATACACTCCAAATACATATTGTGGAAGCAGCTTTTCAGGTACTGACAGCATTCACTCTTCATGTGTATGGACCTTCCAGCAAGTAAAGGTCCTCAATGTCACACCAAGAAATGGTCTGCTGTCCAAGATGTTTCTCCATCAAATGTGCCCACTTACCTGCAACAGAGACAGCCGTGGCTTGCACACATCTTACAAGCAATGGAATGGATCTCATACCCAACAGGTAGCATGCAGGAGTGGGACATGTAGCCTTACCTCACCATTGCATACACCATGGCAAACAGTGCAGACAGTCATATATGTGGTGAGGATGTATGGGACAAGATTAATGTAGAAAATAAACAGATGGCCATCCAAGACAGATGATGACACATGTTGCAAACTGGTCATGCAGGCTGCCAAGTAACATGCCGCAATACTGAGGGAGTTGCATGAATGTATAGCAAGTACTGGCTGTGCAGTACCTGTGTTGACAATCGCCTGGACTCTGCATAAGTGTGGCCCATGGGTTAGGGTAATCAGATGGGACAGTTTTTCCACAGGAAACATCAGCCAAGGCTGTCTACAAGTAGCGTATGCATAATGTAAAATGTCCCCCAAAGGCATGTGGTAAAATGTGTACTGGTCTACCAAGACTAAGTTGGAAACCTTCAGACAGTATCAATTAAGATACATGTGCTGCACAACCAACACCTCACCCCACCTCAGGCCCACCATCCCCATCTGTACCTTGCTGGTGCCAGTATACACCTGTATGTTTGCCATTCATTAGCAGGGACTATGCCAGTACACATGGTGTTCAGAATGTGGGACACTGCAAAATGACAGGCATGTGTAGCCCATAGTTATCAAGCATCTGCAAAAAGGCTGAGGATGGTGGGGGGTCATCCTGAAACACAACAGTGAACTGAAGCAGACATCCAAACCTCACTAAGAATGACTGTATCTGCACACAGTCAAGGTCATGAATTGTGGCAGACATAACCCTGACTCCACAGCAATAGTGACAGCACTGTGTGACCTCCAAGGGCAGTGCACATGAGTTGACCTTGCAATCATGCAGAGTTGGGGGACATTTGTATGGCAGAGTGACCAAATACTGGCAAATGCTGATGGCCCATGCTAGTATAGCCCTTCCAGGAATAGTGACTGCTGTAGTACACTTAACAGTTGGTGCAACAAACCATCATGATAAGAGTGTGCACACTTATGCACCCACAAATTGTATGCATCTCAATCAGCATCTGCACATCAGGTTCATGTAATGTTAACATATGCAGTAATGTGGCCCCATGGCATATCAGGGAAGAGGGTGCCATGTCAATAAGGGTGTGTACACTCCCCATAGCCACAGTAAGGTTTGAAGGTTGTCAGTGTTCATAGGTTCATAGGTAGGTACTAGGCTATCGGCCCAAGGGCCTACGTAAGCCTAGCCAGCAAGGTTCCATAGCTTACGCCACCCAAGAAAGTTATTTTCCTGTGCCAATGTCCAGCAGAGACACAGAAGTGATCCCCAGGGTGTATTTCCTATTTCCCATCCACTCATCAAGATTTTTATTGAAGAATGTTAATGAAGAACTTTGCTTGACATAGATGGGTAGCTTGTTCCAGAGTATAAGAAGTCTCTGGGACAGGAATCTATTCCCCCAGCTTGTCCTGTTTATTGTGGTGGCAAGGTTTAGGTTCCTAGAGCATGTAGCTCGGAGGGATTGGGATTTCTTTAGGTGTAGCATGTCCAACAGCTCTGGGTTTGACATAGCTTTATATGTTAGGCAGAGATCACCTCGGAGTAGGCGATATGCTACGGAGTAAAGCTTTTTTGAGGTGGTCAGAGTAGGGCATTGTTTGAGGCCAGTAATCCTCTTTGTGAGGTACTTCTGTGGCCTTTCCAGCTGCTGCAGATGTCTTGTGAGGTACATTCCAAAAGGGCGTTGTACTCTATAATGAGTCTAATGAGTGATGAATAGAGGGGAACAATAACCTCTTTTTTCCTGGATGAAAACCCTTTTATGATGGTGTGCCACGCAGAAGGACTTCCTGACTAATGTGGTAATGTGACTATCAAAGGAGAGACTACTGTCCAACTGGGTCAGAAGATCTCTTATCATGCATTCGGTGTTAAGTAGATTGCTGCCTATGTGGTAGTTCATGGGTACAGAGTTTTTACCAAAGAGGATGACACTGCACTTTTTGGCATTGAGCTTGAGGCCATGGCTCTGACACCAGGCATCTGTCTCAGTGAGGCCCTTCTGTAGGATGTCCACATCATTTGGGGACTTGACTATGGCTCCTAGTTTGCAGTCATCTGCGAACTTCATTAGCCAGAGGCCTTCTGTGCTAGCCTGTACTTCGGAGAAGTAGATACCAAACAGGAGAGGTCCCAGGACGGAACCCTGTGGTACTCCACGTGTCACTGCTTTGAGGTCAGATTTGGAGTCTGCAACTTTTACAGTGTGGGTTCTGTCAGTGAGCCAGTTGGCAACCCATCATGTGACATAGGGATTTATACCTAGCTTAGTGTGTTTAGCTATAATTCTAGAAGGTGGGATGATGTTGAAAGTCTTGGTGAGGTCAAGATAGGCTGTGTGAACCACCTTACCCTCATCCATGGCTTTGGTGACTGCCTCAAAGAAGTCGATCAGGTTCAGGAGGCATGATCTGCCTTTCACAAGCCCGAACTGGGTGGGATCCAGAGTTTGGGGGTTACCAATGTCTTTGTTTATGAGTTCCATGATGATACATTCCATGGCCTTGCAGACCAGGCTCGTCAGGCTAATAGGTCAATAGTTCCCGGGATCAGTGGTGTAATTGTATTTTATTGGCCATACATGCACCACTGATGATGAGATCTGTAACTCAGACATCAGGCATTCACTAATGACATCTGTCCACATATCATCCCAGGTAAGTGTTGTAAGCAGCAGAGCAAACATAACTGACACACATATACACATTCAGCAATGGTGTGTACACCTGTGAGGTATGGTGCACAGTTCAGCGTTTATATCACGTTATCGAAAGATGAAAATAGCGAACACTATTTCATCGAACCTAAAATATCTAAGCCACATAATATCGAACATTCAGAACAGCAAATTTTTTCCTTGGGGAAAAAGTTCACTATTCCGAAACACATGCACACAACACAAGCACACCTAAAAAACATCAATACACACACATACACTTATAATCCTACAACTAACCCTACACTAAACTATACATACACTACTATCTATCCAGTTACATTAACCCAAACCTAACCCTAAGGTCATTCACTATCACACACTCACCTAACCCGCGCCCTAACCCTAACTCACTTAACCCGCCCCTAACCCTAATTCACCTAACCCGTGCCCTAACCCTAACTCACATAACCTGTGCCCTAACCCTAACTCGCCTAACCTGTGCCCTAATATTAACAACCACACAATCACACACTTACCTGAACCCGACCAGTAAATTTTCACCACAGCGCTGAAAATAGCGAAGCCACAGAACCGGACAACCGAATTCTTTCCCTAGGAAAGAATTTGGTGTTCTGCAGCTTCACTATTTTTAGCATTCGCTCAAAATGGGTCGATATTAGAACATTCAAAGTTTTAAAACTTTGATGTTCTGATATAGATCCACAGTACATGCCAGGGTGCTGAACAGGTGCACAGCAATACTGTGTACATGGGTGCAGTGTGTTCCAGGGGAAGAGGCATCACCTACTAACACAACCCATGCATCACAGAGATATATAATGTTGGCAACAGGGATCGACTATAGCTGCACTGCATGCTGAGTGCCATATGTCATGCATATTGACAGATGGGTAACGAGAGGTTTGTGTGTAATATCTTTGTGCAACCTCACCTGCAAGTGTGTGTGTGTGTGTGTGTGTGTGTGTGTGTGTGTGTGTGTGTGTGTGTGTGTGTGTGTGTGTGTGTGTGTGTGTGTGTGTGTGTGTGTGTGTGTGTGTGTGTGTGTGTGTGTGTGTGTGGACTGTTAAGCAATGACGTACAGGTCTTAAAAGTGCATTTCTTGTTTTCTCTTTACAGGTGGCGAGGTGGGTCAGGGACCCAACTGCAGGCAAACTGATGTTAGTGTCTATACAGACACTGATAATGATGATAGGTGTGTTGAGGCACAGGCAGGGTTGTCAAGGGTTGAAGCTGTGCCATCATATGACATCCCACTGTTATCCACCCGATCCCCACACACAGTCACATTGCCTATACATACCCCATCACCAGTGGCCATAGATGAGGGACAGTTGGTGGGTGGTGGCATGAGATAGGACAGTGTGGTGTCTATGGCATGTGTGTCTGGACACAGCAGCCATAGCCAGATGTCCGGTGGGGTACCACACAGGCAGATGTACAAGGGTGCTAATAGGAGGGCTGCTGGTCATCATGCCCCTGGCAGAAGTGCCACATCTGGTGCCATCAGACGCATGTTTCAAGCCATCATGGAGGTGCAGGCATGTATGGAATGGTATAACAGGCAGGGTCTGAGACTGCAGAGGGCTAATCATTCCGCTGTTATTGACAACATCTGTGATCTTGCAGGTGTCCACTGTTATTTTGCAGAGGTCATGGATAAACAGTTGGGTGAGATAGTGGGAATCCTCAACAGTGGAATATCTGTGCTTGAGCATATGGTGGGAGTAGTGTGACAGCCACGTGGACAAAGGCCAGCAACACCAACAGCAGGAGATCGACGTGGACGTGCAAGAAGTCAGAGCCGCACCCATAGTGGCAGTACCAGCCCCAGCACTGCAGGAGGGTGTTGTCCACACCACAACACAGCAGGCCATGTGCACATGGCCCTGGCCATTCCCAAGAGGGACCTGGATCCAGCGGACATATGTCATCATCGGGGTGAGTACCATATCATGGCTTGTACCTGGTGGTGCCCGTGGAACCCCTGGCAGGCACAGTTCTCGTGTCCATGGCTGCCGACAGTGAACTTCACACCCTGCCAGGTACAGTCTGCAGCTGTCCAACAAACTCCTGTATAGGGCAGCCACATGGCAAAACTGTGTGCATGCATACACACACACATCACCAACACAGCTAGGGCAACCCCATACCTACACACACCACATCACAACAGCCCAATTAATAATCATCCCCCCCCACACACACACACACACACACACACACACACTGTCAAATGCATGGCTCAGCCTAGGTCTCTGGAAAACCAACAACACACCCTGTGCATATGATGATACCTGTGCCACATCCCTGTCATCCATAACATCGATGCAGGGACAGGCTAATATGGTTCTGATGCACAGGGTGACTGCACTACGGTGTACCAATGTAATGCTGTGTAACATGTTTTCAGCACTAAAGTTTAATGCTTACATGTCAGGAAGTGTAGCTGTCCAGCCATGATGCATTATAGCTGTTATTAACACTGAGTGATTGTGGTCTCTATAATGTATTCCGTTTGTGTTGTAGGTGTCCATGTGTCAGCAGGATGTTGGTCTGCTGTTGTTTCCTACAAGGGGTATGGCACTGTGGTGACACCTTGACTGTGCCATATCCTGGGTACAACTAAACACGTCACAGGTCTGTATAACAGTTACTGCATGTGCCACATGTCTGATAGGTCTGGGGGTGTATACAGGTGAGTGCATGGTGGCTGATATCAGCAGCCCTTCTACAGTGGACAATGGTAAGTGTAATGGGTGGTACACACCACATGTTTGTGTATAACACACACAGAGGCTTTGCTGTTGATGCAATACACAGAGAATACTGTACACATGGATATATGTACTTGTAAAAGGAACCCATTTTAGCCTATGTAATTCCACCAAGACAGAATAGGCACAACAACACACTGGATAATAAGCAGTCTGCTAGTTTAATGTCATTGACGATGGTACTAGCAGGGTATATGTCACCTTCCCCAATGTAGTGCAATCCTCAACTCAGTAAACATAGGTGCGCTGGTGTGGGTGGCATAGTCCTACCCTTTGGAGGGTGTGAGGTGCTGTAGAACCACAGATAGTGTGACTGACAACTAGTTAACCTGTTAACATGAACTGTACAGTATTACAGCCAGCTACCGGGGGGATACACACAACAATAACTGCAATGATGGTGGCTGTGTCCACAAGATCCACACCAAGCTATATAAACCAATCCCATTATCACTATACAGCTATACAGTGGGAAAGAGGGCATTTACACATATACTACTAGTTGTGATGGAATGACTTTCCACAGGATGATACCTGTGAAATGTTAGCATTTGCCATGCAGTTCACAGACAGATTACCTCCTGGGACATGTATATTCTGCAAACTGAAGTAGATCCCTTCATATACACACACACTCTTACTTGGCAACACTGGAACTAGAACCCCTAGCTAGGTATGTAGTGCTACTGATGTGTGTGGCCTTAATTGCACACACCACACAGCTTTTAGGATGAGGTGTGTTCCAGGTTACATGCTAAGGTGAAGAACATCACCAGGCCCTGTACAGTATGGTAATGGGGGATGTACTGGTTGTTTATGAATAATACATAGCGTGACATACTGTAGTATACACATTGACAAACACATAGTCATATATACATCTGAGAGACCTGGGCTTATCAGTGGCAACTAACTTGTCAATGTGTCCATTCTGTTACAGATAAGTTGCACACAGCACATGCATCACTGGGCTGGATAGTGTTATCAGTTACCTGTAAGGCTGATTGTGACAGTGGTCCCCATGCAGTGGAACATGGGACATGTACTGGGGGTACCATGGTGTAAAGACAGTATACCCAGCACCCATACCCCACAGTGGATATTGTACTCACTGAAACCCATGATAATACTATTACATACCCACCATCAAACATTGACCAGGACGGCAATACATTCCCTTGTCTATCTCAAGAGTGCATCTAATGCACATGCCACAGGAATAGTAGGGCGATGCATTGTCATGGCTCTCCTATGGTCAGCAACATCACTATCCCTAATACTGTTTAGCAAGGTGTATTGTATTAGGAGAATGTGGCCTCAGAATGCTGTATCCTACAAATATACACACTTGCACACATACACACACTTGTCAGAACTTAGAGGGTATTCTATGCCTATCAACCCATTTGTACAACAGTGTTGTGCTGGTACTGCAAGCTCCAGGTAGCCCATAGGGTGAATATTGTAACAAGGTATATGTAATGTCTATTACAGCAGCAGCTATATCTAACTATGGCAATGGGGGGTGCCGCAGGTGTGAAGGGCCTCAGCGTATTATCAACTACAGGTCTACAAACACACAGACACTGTTATTCTCAGTAATGCACATGTACACATTTGTCAGTACTGGGGTCCATAGGTCCAGGTGTTCATAGGTGTGTACCAGGGGTTTACCTTTACATGTGCGTATTGCACAAGGGCGAACAGCAATTTCTGAAAGGCAGTTTGCAAACGCCAAATGGAAAAAGGTTTGAATGTGCAATGAGCGAATGCACAGAGAGATTCGCTCATTGCACATTCGACATTCTGGGGCAGATTGCACTATAGTGGGGATCGGGAAATGGTTCCTTCCCCCACTGTAGTGTGATCTTGGAGTTAGAATAGTAAAGTAGGGGGGTGCAGGGGGGCTTACTCCCCTGCTTTACACTTTGTTTTTTTTTGTTCGACATTAATATTTGAAAAACAGCAAATCTGCTTTTCGATTTGCTGTTTTTCAAACATTAAGGACTGTCAACGTTTTCACTTTTGTGGTTTCAAGTCACTCATGTGAACAGTCAAACCACTGTGATTTGAGTATTTAAAGGTAAACCTGTACCAGGATATTGTCCATGGAGAGATGGGAAGAGTAGGGCATGTGTGTACAGTGGTATCATGCCACTTTCCATTTGCCAACAGGCCATCTATCAACAGCTACCACAGGGGTGATCCTCAGTGTGAGAGTTACATACAACATCCAATCATCTGGTTGCCTCTTGCAGAGGGCCAGTGAGGTGCTCCAGTTGACATGTATGCAACATGTATCACATAACATGGTCAGTCTATCTTGGAGACCTGTACCCAAGCATGTTCTGTTGACTGTGGTAGTGGAGTTGAGGTATCCATGGCATGTGGTGCATACAGGGTGTGGTTTCCTAGCTGTTGCATTCATAACACAGCTGGGCAAACATGCCAGTGTCACTCAAGCATAGATTGCTGGTAAGAAGCCAAGATGGAGTCCCGACATCTGCACATCTGAACAGAGGACAGACAGACATCAGTTAGCCAACTGGTTATGCATTAGGATGACTGTGTTGACAGACATCTGACACTGATAGGTATGCCATTACTACATGACAGCAGCCCTCAACTACATGTCCTATACACACAGTAGTCTACAGTTAATATCCACATGTCAGATCAATATCCAGTAGGAAATAATGACACACAGCTCACACACCAAGAACATGACAGTGAGAACTCAGAGTCCATCTTTGCATGCAGGGGTGTTTGGTTCCAGTACTACAATCTGCAATCTACTCTTACTTGTGAAAGCACTGTCAACAGTAGTAACGTAATGATACACTACATGCCAGTGTGACTGCATATAACCTGAGATACTACCCATGTATGTAACAAATTCAAATGGAAAAGAGTGTTGTACAAGCCATATATACTCAGGCGTCCCAGACAGTAGACTCACACCCCTTGCTACTGTAATGACAGCACATAGATGCATGTTATGTACATGGAATTAAATGCACTTATTAAAAATGTCATTGCCCTGCTATTTTACCAGACTGGAATGTGATCAGGCTGCTCATACCTGCCTTAATCACTCTGTATCCAACAGTCCTTGTTCTGCCCAGCAACAGAATAAACAGATCTTGAACCGAGGACCCTGTACACTATAGTCACAGCACTTAACCACTAAGCCATCACAGCTGTGAAGACATTTGATGTTTTTTCCAATATATCTGTCAGTACACGTACTGAATAGTAGTGAACAACTGTTTTGACCTCTACAATGGTGTAATACTTGTAAGTGATAATCAGTGTTGAATCAAGTATGTTGTTGTATCTACATATACACATAGATAAATGCAGTGTGTGTGCGTGGGTGTGTGTGTGTGTGTATGTGTGTGTGTGTATATGTGTGTGTATATATATATATATATATATATATATATATATATATATACATATACACACACAGACACAGACACACACAGACACACATACACACACACACACACACACACACACACACACACACACACACACACCATATTTATCTTTGTGTATATGTAGTGTGTGTGCCATGGATACCATATGTATGTGTGTGTATATGTGTATATATATATATATATATATATATATATATATATATATATATATATATATGTATGTATAGATATGTATATGTGTATGTGTATGTGTATATATATATATATATATATATATATACATATATGTATAACATATGTCCATAACATGTTGGAGTCATACCCCAGCACCAATAGTCACAACCCCTTAGTGCAAGGGGATGTCATGTAAGTATTGCAGGTATACATGTAGACTTTTGCTACTGTAACGGGTTGTCTTAACAGAAATGCGTGTGAAGTCACATCTGATATTGACATGTATGCCATCAGTTACTGACACACATCATAAGATCATCATAGTACAGCAGAGATATGACCAATAAATGTGGACAGTCTGACACACACTGGTCAGTCCAGAGGTATACACAGCACTCCTTAGTGCAAGACGTGTGGACCAAGCCTGACAAAGTGGATGTTTACAGCCATGTAAATGGAGATATTACATAAATACTGGAATAGATAAGCTCACACAATTTATGCATTCACACACACCTGTCTGTCCTGACACATAATAACTGGAAGAGCAGAGGTAACCAAGAACTGAAAGAACTACGAAATGTTGCAACTGACAAACCGAAAGTGAGTTGAATGAACTGGAGGTGCAGGATAAACAGTAAATCCAAAAAGTGCAATGCGTTTATTTAAACCACAATCACGTTAAACACACAAAGCGTTTTTCGTCCCAGCAAGTGCCGGAACTTCATCAGACAACAATTTCCTCTCCCCCTGTTACCTTTATACGGATTAGCAGTTATCTACAATTAATCATTTAAAACGCCAATATCACATTAGATCTTTAACATTAAACAATGAAATTAAAATAGTTAATAGTAAAAATGTAATACAATAACAGATACACAGATCCTATATGCTTTCTTTATACAATACTAGGTTACAAGTAGTACGTAAACAATTGCGGAAGACAGTGGTGTGTTTTAAACCCGTAACTAAACACAGAGCTCAATTTATGTATATAATTGATGTACTTTTATACTTCTATACTCAACATACATCTGGTAAAACGTGTTTTAAACTATGTTGTAAAATGTTAAAAATATATGATACCTTTCTTGTTAGAATGTATATGATACCATTCTTATTAAAAATAAACAATAGTGGTTGTGTTAGGTATTCCCTACCTGAGTATTTTATAATCAATTAGTGTACCAGAACACAGTTGATATATTTGATAACATTTAATAACATCTACCCATCTACTTCCATTAAAAATGTAATAATATAAATATATAAATAAATATATAAATATAACAATATATAAAAAAGTTCCAATCTATAAGAATAGAAAAATAAACTGTATAAAAAATGTTTTTACTAAATTCTTAACATCCTAATTTATGGATGCTTTGTTTAGTGTCCCGAGTAAAAATTATTTATAAATACTCAATAATCTCAGTGTTTAATAACTAATATCTATGCTAATGTATGTAGTACTCATCTAAATAAACTTTTAATTTTAAGAATACATGCTATAGAACAGAACTCGTTCAAGCCTGGGTCACTACAGGCCATTAATCGTATTTGCCATTTGAGTTCACTTTTCTCGAGCTCAAGTTTCAATAAATTGTCATTAACAAACCCATGTTCAGTGTAGTTTTGCGTAATTTGGTTTATTACCAAAAATTTGAATATGTGCCCTGGGTTCTTTGTACAATGCCTAGCCGGGGCATTGTCATCCTTATTTTTAGCTATGGCATAGTAATGCTCATATATCCTATCACGTAATCGTCTATCTGTTTTGCCCACGTAGAATGATGGGCACTTGGTGCACTGGGCTAGATAGACTACTGCCCTAGAATTACAATTGCATGGTATATTAACATAAAAGATTTCATTTCTGATGTTGAAATTTTCAGATGTATCTATATATTGGCAGTATTTACAATTTCCACATTTCGTGGTGCCTCTTTTGGTTTTCCTTGTTTTGGGTTTTGTTTCTAATAACTTTTTTAAGTTATTACCCCTTCTGTATGAAATCACTGGGCCAAAATTGAAAATATGTGATAGGTCTTTGTCTAAAGATAAAAAACGCCAGTATTTTTTCACTATTTTACCTATGTTTAATGCCTCTATACAGTAGGTAAATGTAAAAGCAATAGTGAAGTCCTGTTTGTTTTCTACTGATTCAATGGGTTCGTGTTCGACAATGTCTGTAACCATGACATCTGCTTGTTCTAAATTATTGTCACCCCTTGGTGAATTGTTTGATCTAATTTCAGTATTTAAAATTGGTTTGTAAGTTCCCTTGTTTCTTTTCTCAGTTACTTCCTGAAATATTATTTGCAAAAATGAAACTGGATACCCCTTATTTATGAACATGTCATACAATAAGGTACACTCTTCATCAAAATCCTCGTTGAGTGTCACCATCCTTGCAGCCCTAACTAGTTGTCCTTTGACAACTGATTTCTTTTGATGGTAGGGGTGCATACTAGTGAAGTGCAAGAAACTATTACAGTGTGTTTCCTTCCTATAGATCTTAGCCGTGTAATTATCTATGTTTTTGGTCAAGTATACATCTAGGAAGTTAATCGAGGTTTGCTGATAGTTTTTTGTGAACCTTAAAAATGTGGTAGTTGAACTAAGATACTTAACTAGTTCATCTGCAACCAGTTCATCCCCATTGATGATAATGAATATATCATCCAAAAACCTTTTGTAACACGATATTTTATTCATCCATTCACTACTGAAGAGGTATTTGTTTTCCCAGTGGGCTAACACCAAGTTGGCGAAACTGGAACCCACTGGGGAGCCCATGGCTACCCCTATTTTTTGTTTAAATAATAGTCCTTCAAAGCAAACAAAATTGTTTTCCAAAATTATGTCTAGGAGTTGCTCAACTAACAAGCATTCATTGTCATGGGCTCCTTTTATTCTAATAAAATCAACTACCCATTCAGTGCCTACTGTATGTGGAATACATGAATACAGGTCGCATATGTCTACAGTTAAAAAATTCCCAGATTTATTAAAGGATGTACTCTGGATATATTCTAGAAAGGACCAGGAATCCTTAAGAATCTGAGTTTCTGATTCCACATACTTTTTTAGTATGCAGTCCACTAGTTTTGCAGATGGATAAGTCATGGACTGCCTTGCATCTACCAAAGCTCTAAAAGGCGGATTTAGTATATTTTTATGTAGCTTCGGTATGCCGAAGATTTTTGGAATCCTGGGTGCCATCATAGTGATGTAAGTATATTGATTGATATCTATAATACCATCTGTGTATAGATCACTAAAAAACATCCTGATTTTGTTGTACGCCTGATTTAGTTCATTTCTACTTATTGCTTCATAGGTGTCACTCTCTAGTATTGAACACATAACATTGGAATAGTCTCCATTATAGAGAACCGCTATCCCTCCACCCTTATCTGGTTTCATTAGTCTTAGCGGCAACTGGCTGATAAGGTTTAATGAATTAATTTCTTCTTCTGACATGTTTGTTTCAATATTCTTACCGTTAACATGTTTAGTTAAA
This sequence comes from Protopterus annectens, assembly GCF_019279795.1. Taxonomy (NCBI): domain Eukaryota; kingdom Metazoa; phylum Chordata; order Ceratodontiformes; family Protopteridae; genus Protopterus; species Protopterus annectens. Next base: position 1,338,381,629 of record NC_056732.1, read on the forward strand.
TCTCTAAATTCACTAGTACACAAATGTTCGAACATGTTCAATACATCGTTTTGGGGTGGATTAAATGTACTAGCTATCCTTAATTCATTAGTGTTGTAACTGTTATTACCAAAAAGAATGTTTAAGTTAAGTTTGCGTGTAAACATTTTAAAATTAATAATCAATTCAGAAATATCACATCTTTTTGTAGGTACAAAAGTCATTCCGTTTGCAAATAATTCCACCAGACAAGGGTCAATTTGACATTCCGTGTAATTGTAGATTTTAAAGTCTTTTTTGATGTTTGATAAAATTTCAAACAATTTTAACCCTGATACTGGTTGTTGCTCCTGGTGTTGTACCTCCGTTTCTGTCCTTGAGGGGGGTTCGTCGACCAATTGTTCCCCCTCCCCCCCTTGTAGTTTTTTTGTATACCTTGATTTTGTCTTGTGTTGTTAACCTGTTGGTAAGGTTGACTTGTTTCGGGTTCATTAATTTCATCTTCAAAGGTTTCATCTTCTGTATTCAAGTTTCCAGAAGTTGTTGCATAAACATTAGGCACATTTCTAGATGTTAAACGCTTGCCTCTACCTTTTGAAGATGTTTGATGAATGATCCCGTTAGTTTTAGGTGGGGGGTTCTGAGTGTTAGGCGGTTTTGGAAATGCCTCCCCCTCCCTATAGGCTTTGAGGTCCCTTTGGAGTTTTTTCAGTTTATTACCCTTTAGTTTAACCATTTGCTGTGATATGCTGTTTAAGGTTCTGTCAAATTCATATTTGTACCTATTAAAATCTGAATCAATTTTAATTTCATGTTCTAATATTGTAATTTCATTATTTAAATCCTCAAGGGAAAGTTTGTAATACTTGATCATACACTGCAGTATTTCTAAGCCATGATTATTATACAAATTGGTTAATTCGTTAAAAAAATCTGATCCAAACTCAAGCCCAGTAGGATACGAGTAATGTCTCAGGCCTTTCGGAACGATTTTCTCCTGCACACATCTGTTTAGGTAGTTCAATTCTAATTGCAAATTTTTAGCTCTAAAAAGTTTATTGTCAAACACTTTTAGTTTGTCAGTTAGGCATTCACTGTTTTCATTGTAATATAAGTGCTCAGTACCTTCAGTTAGATTATCCATGTTCAGTTCCGTGTTTAGCCACGATTTTATGTTGAAGCTAGTGTCCGTGTTTAACGAACGCTGTTCTCTAGTTTCCCTTGGTTCAGCTGACTGTTGCTGTTGTGGTTGTATAAATCCATTCCTTTGGGGAAGTTGTTGGTTGCCACTAGATGTATTTGTTGGCGATGTAGAGGCCCTCAATGGTCCGCTGGAGTTGGTGACACCATCTACCTTCTCCGATAAGCGGTCAAGACGGTCGTTGATCAAATTCAATAGTTGGGTGAGGTTCCCCTGCAACTGTGTCTGGTCCCCCTCATCATCCATCACGTTACGGTAGTCAGCTGGTGAACAACTGGTAACCAAGAACTGAAAGAACTACGAAATGTTGCGACTGACAAACCGAAAGTGAGTTGAATGAACTGGAGGTGCAGGATAAACAGTAAATCCAAAAAGTGCAATGCGTTTATTTAAACCACAATCACGTTAAACACACAAAGCGTTTTTCGTCCCAGCAAGTGCCGGAACTTCATCAGACAACAACTTCCTCTCCCCCTGTTACCTTTATACGGATTAGCAGTTATCTACAATTAATCATTTAAAACGCCAATATCACATTAGACCTTTAACATTAAACAATGAAATTAAAATAGTTAATAGTAAAAATGTAATACAATAACAGATACACAGATCCTATATGCTTTCTTTATACGATACTAGGTTACAAGTAGTACGTAAACAATTGCGGAAGACAGTGGTGTGTTTTAAACCCGTAACTAAACACAGAGCTCAATTTATGTATATAAAAATGTTAAAAATATATGATACCTTTCTTGTTAGAATGTATATGATACCATTCTTATTAAAAATAAACAATAGTGGTTGTGTTAGGTATTCCCTACCTGAGTATTTTATAATCAATTAGTGTACCAGAACACAGTTGATATAGTAAAAACATTTTTTATACAGTTTATTTTTCTATTCTTATAGATTGGAACTTTTTTATATATTGTTATATTTATATATTTATTTATATATTTATATTATTACATTTTTAATGGAAGTAGATGGGTAGACGTTATTAAATGTTATCAAATATATCAACTGTGTTCTGGTACACTAATTGATTATAAAATACTCAGGTAGGGAATACCTAACACAACCACTATTGTTTATTTTTAATAAGAATGGTATCATATACATTCTAACAAGAAAGGTATCATATATTTTTAACATTTTTACAACATAGTTTAAAACACGTTTTACCAGATGTATGTTGAGTATAGAAGTATAAAAGTACATCAATTATATACATAAATTGAGCTCTGTGTTTAGTTACGGGTTTAAAACACACCACTGTCTTCCGCAATTGTTTACGTACTACTTGTAACCTAGTATCGTATAAAGAAAGCATATAGGATCTGTGTATCTGTTATTGTATTACATTTTTACTATTAACTATTTTAATTTCATTGTTTAATGTTAAAGATCTAATGTGATATTGGCGTTTTAAATGATTAATTGTAGATAACTGCTAATCCGTATAAAGGTAACAGGGGGAGAGGAAGTTGTTGTCTGATGAAGTTCCGGCACTTGCTGGGACGAAAAACGGTTTGTGTGTTTAACGTGATTGTGGTTTAAATAAACGCATTGCACTTTTTGGATTTACTGTTTATCCTGCACCTCCAGTTCATTCAACTCACTTTCGGTTTGTCAGTCGCAACATTTGGAAGAGCAGAGGTCACAAGTCCACATACTACCCACTAGTTAGTGACATACATCTGTACAGCACCCCACTGCTTTGTCAGAAATACACAACAGTTATGGTGGCCTGGCAACAGTACATGTGACAAATATCTGGACATAACATCACACTGGGTAAATACACTGAGCTGCTAGGCATGTCACAAAGCATTGTGCAAACTAAAGGCAGACTGCCACAACACTGGCCTACATTTCTTATGGGGGAATACACATGTACCTGCAAATATAGCAGGCTCTACAGGCATGTAACAGACACCTGTGTGGAAGTGCATACCCACAATCAATCTGAACACAGCCACAGTCTCATATGGTAAGCATACTTAATATTACAGTATATGGACTGTGTGAATGACAAAATCCTCATATGTGCCACTCACACACCAACCCTACATATACTGGGCCAATACACAATGTATTCCAATGCCTGACTATGGTATAGGATATGTGTCGGTCTGGCCCTACAAATGTACGCCGATAGGGTACCATACACTGCAGCAGCATGCAAAATCACATAACACAGGACCAAGAACAATGACATCTACCACAGTCTGTACACAGGCCAAGGTACATATTCATATTACACACTCTGTCGACAATCCCCATGAGTACACAGACCTCACTACTGTACACACTACAACAGAATATCCAGGTTTTGTCCTCAAATATAAGGCCTACTATACATAACATGTCTAGCAGTCTGGTATCTCACTGGATTGTTATCAGGTATGATGTCAGTAAATAATGATGTACTGAACATATGCACCTCTTACTGCATAACATATGTACAAAGGTTGACAGAGTTGTGGCTGGAGGCACAAACACAGGGCCAATATTGACATGTTGCTGTGATAAACTCATACATTTACTGGTATAACATGGTTTGTTGTAACATATGTCTACTGAGGAATATGAAGTCAGTAACTCACATGTCTGTCACCATGTACTGACTGCAATCCTCAGAGTATGCTACTGCATTTCTAAAGATAGGACATGTGTGAGTAACAAAAGACATGTAAGACTCCAAACACTGGCCAGTCTGAAGATAGCCCTACAGAAGAGAGTTTCCCCAACCACATAACACTGTCATGACAGATATTAAATCATGTACACCAGCCATATCCACACAAACCCTGTTAAACCAACATTACTTCAAATGTAGAAGAGCAATACTTACATTCTGTCCTCATGTCTGGAACATCCCCCTCCTGTTTGTTGGCATGTCTCCACAGCGTATGTTGTAAGAGGGATATCCAACTACCCCCTGTGATGCTGTTTGTCAAACACCAACATGAAGTCCTGCTCACAGTGAATGAAAAGGGCCAACACCCACATGATGTTCTTAGTTATAGGAGTGTGTTTCCATGCAATTGGCTATATGAATGATACCACAGCTATTCCACATGCAATCAGCTAGTGGGGGACTGGAATTCATGCACAGGCCATCAGCTGATCATGAGCATCACTTACAAAACACAAGCTGCTGCCAAAGCAAAGCAGGTGTACTTTTCACATCCACCAGAGAGGGAGTGAGAGAGACAGACAGAGACAAAGTAAGGGGGTAGGAGATTAAGAGCTAAGATTGATTGTGTCACACACTTACCAGTATTGGGTTTCAAACCCCTGCCTATTTATTGCTATCACATTTTTATGCAGTTATTGCATGCGCCACAAAACTTACATGTTGGAGAGCTGTCCAAAGGTATCTTTGAAGGTGAGTGACATCAGCAACAGTGATAAAGGAGGGATAAGGTAAGTGTAATACATGTGGCTGTCCACAAAAGCAGGTGTCAAGGAAGACACAACCGCACTCTCTCTCAGGGACTCACACACATTATCACAGTTGGCAGGGTCAGGATTAGAACTCCTAACTAGTTTACTACACTACAGTATTACTCAGGTATCACATGCACCACAGAGTTTAACAGGCTGATATATGGGCAAAGGGTATTTCAAGGTGACTGACATTAGAAGGCATGGTACAGTAGGGCAATGGGAGGTGTAGTGAGTGTGAATGGCTTCCAAATCATTAATCTCCACACACACATATACACACACACACACACACACACACACACACACACACACACACACATTTGCCAGTACTGACATGCATGGGTTCATTGCTTCACAGGCGTGTAATAGTTGACTGTGCCAGAAGGCTGACAAGGATAGGCAAAGGGTATACCTTGGCACCAGGCCACATGACAATAGTCTCCAGTGTGGCTCAGGGGTGTAGTCCCTGGATTGGCCCACACAGGTGGGTATTGTATTCACAATCCACTCATCTGGGTTACTATTGTGGGTGGCCAGTGCTGTGCAGTGCTTGCCATGTATGTGTTCTTTATTCCATAACATGGACAGTGTCTGGGTTGTGCACATGTCTCACATGAATGTTCTGTGACATGTGGAAGTGTACATGGAGTCTCTAGGGCATGTTGTGTGGACTGATTGTTATCATCTGATGTGGCATTCCTGACCTCATGTGGTGAGAACCGGCTATGGAACTGAGGTTGTGCCTGCACCTACATTGACAGCATGATACAGGTGTTCACTGGTGTTAGAGGCATCTGTCCATACAGGCCATGTGTATAAGGCATGGTATTCCCTTTGTGGGTTACATTTGCAGACTCTACAGTTGTTGCAGGCGTCCTGTGGGGAACATAGCAAAGGACCACTGTAAGGAATTGTTTGCCTATTGTAGGGATGGAACAGGGTGCCATGTCCTCTGTAGTCCACTGCAATCACACTGTGGTTACTATCTGTGGGCAATATGCACATAACTACCAATATAGTGGTTGTTGCCTAGCCAAGTGTGTTTGTGTATGAGACATGGGTGGAGAGTGCTCTCTGGGTAATACAAGGGTTGCCTATATTGTTCACCGATCCATAATGTCACATGTAGGGGTATGGATTGTCTACACCAGCCTCTATGCTGTTTGACATCTGTTGTCCTTGTAAGGTGGACATTGTGACATATAGTAGGTCCTCAATATAAGAAATTTGCAAAACCCACCCCACAATGAGTCCTATTATTACACAATCACAGCTACCTCCACACAGAATACTGATGACACACACACACACACACACATTTACATGCACACACTCACACACACACTTGACAGTACTGAGATTCAACCCCCTACCTAGCTATGTATTGCTACTACAGTGTACCACATTTATCACACATGCCATGGAGCTTATTGGGCTAGTCTTACTCCAAAGGTGCATGTCAAGGTGAATGACATCAGCAGGCTTGCCAATATAAGGCAATGGAAACTGTAGTGACTGTGAATGGCCTCAAAAGCATTGATCCTTACACACCCAAACAAACACACACAGAGTTCCACAGTTGCCATGCCTGGGATTAGAACTCCTACCTAACTAGTACATCATACTATAGCATTACACAGTTATAGCACACGCCACAGAGCTTATAGGGCTAGCCCTACTCCAAAGGTGTATTTCAACGTGAATGACATCAGCAGGCTAGCTAAAGTAGGGCAATGGGGAGTGCATAGTGTGTGAATGGGCCATAAGCCATTCCTCTGGAAGCATACACACAACACTCAGTCACACACAACTTTACATTTGACAGGACTGTGTATACAACTGCTAGATGAATAATGACTTGTACTGTCATGTTACAAAGTTATCACAAACACCACAGACACTATAGTGCTGACTATAGGCTGATAGGGCTAGCCCTACTCCAAAGGTGTATTTCAACGTGAATGACATCAGCAGGCTAGCTAAAGTAGGGCAATGGGGAGTGCATAGTGTGTGAATGGGCCATAAACCATTCCTCTGGAAGCATACACACAACACTCAGTCACACACAACTTTACATTTGACAGGACTGTGTATACAACTGCTAGATGAATAATGACTTGTACTGTCATGTTACAAAGTTATCACAAACACCACAGACACTATAGTGCTGACGGCTACCAGAAGCAAATGTCTACAGTGATAGACATTTGCACATCATATGGTATTGGCCAATTGGATGTGTGCTGGGTGGGACAGGCCTCATGATGGGAAGCTCTTTTTCACTGTCTATCACTCTCTTCCCCACATCTATGTATGTGTATGCTTGACCTATTATAGTGTGTTGTCCTTGGATATATGTGTGTATTCCTATCTGATGTGTGTGCAAAGCATGACTGGTGTGCAATGTGGAGTGTCTGCCCAGACATCTGCGACTGACAGATTTGTATAGTCCACTGTTGTTGCCAGAGCAATGTGGAGTGTCTGCACAGACATCTGTGACAGACAGATATGTATAGTCCACTGTTGTTGCAGACATGGGCTTCATTTCTTTAAGTGTGGGAGCATGCCCAGTATGACCCTTCTGTATTTTGTTGTCAGACATGGGCTTCATTTCTCTAAGTGTGGAGCATGCCCAGTATGACCTTCTGTACTGAATGTGTGAATCCATTCCAGGTAGGTTGTACTCCAGTGCAAGCATTTGTGTTCTGCACCTATAGCTAGCAACCTGTTTCTGCTGGATGTCTGTAGATATGTTGACAATATGGGGTCACAATGGGGAAAGAATAGTAGGATACTGTAAATAATTGTCTGTGCTGATTCTGCTACATGGTTTTGCTGTTAGCAGAGATATTCAGACATATGTGCTGTTTTACACTGTGATGTTTTATGTCATCAACTACTGACAGGTATACGTATTTGCTTGCAGTAATTTCCTGGGGAATACAAGTTGAATGAAGCTGTGTCCAGTATTGCGGTCTGCAGCCTGCATATTCTTGCACAATCATGCCATTCTGGAGGGGGAGCTGCAGACACTTGCTGATGGGTCTGTGTAAATGGTCCAGCACCTTGGTACTGTGGTGGCTGAGGATCCCATGCTTGTATATCTATCGACGTGACAGAATGGCCATATCCTGCTGTGGCCATACCTCACAGCTGTACAGATTCACACAGGTTAGCCAGAGGCAGAGCTCATATTTCTGGTCATTACCCATTCACATTGTGGTTTTCGAGAAGGTTTGTAGCCACCCATTCCTGTGCCTGCAGGCAGGGATAGTATGTGCACACATCTGAGTTTTAGACTTCACACACTCCATGGCGTCCATGCTTCTACCCCCCCCCCCCCATTATTCTAGCCTCTTCCTAACATTATGCAAACAATATCTGATAAGTATCCCTTTAGTTATCACTTCATCCCAGCAGTATTTAAGGGTTGGTCCACAGTTCATGCAGTAGGACATGGTGGACATGCTATTAGGATTTGTCAGCATGGCCTTGCATTTGTGTTCTGTGTTCTGTGGACTGTGGTCTATCGTTATTTAGTAGTCCATGAGATAACATACATTGGCAGTACGGGCGAGACACAGGCCTTTGACAGAGGACTGTAGGGCATTTGGTAGTGATGCAGGCCATCTGTAGCAGGCCAGTGCATTCTGTCACTCCTACAGTCCCAAGCTGCAAGCCACTGTATTCCCCTGGGATGACAGTGTAGGTGTGCAAGGTGTTAATGGCAATAGTTTCTGTCCTTATTAATCCATTGGTGTGGATGCTGGCAGGGTACTGCTTATAGCTATGGACACACCTGCATGGGACACCTCTTCTGCATGCTGCATTCTGTGGCTATTTCCATACAGAGGTGGGGGTAATATTGTACTCGTTCCCAACAGCAGGGATATGACCTGTGATGTACCTCTGGCTGATGGTGGGGTGAGCTGAGTGCATATGTGCTATGGAAGCTACTTGCAGCTGACTCACAGATATACGTGGGGCATTTCACTTATGCTAGCTAGTGCAAGGACATCAGCGGTTTCTCAGTACTTCATACCTGTGCCTTTTGTGGTCTGCCAGTGTTTGGTCAGACTACATCAGTATTCCATACTACACAGCCAACTAATGTGCTGCTAACCTGTATGTACAAATCCAAAGGTGTGTCCATTTGACGGTAAAATCTTATACACTCTCTAACTAGGGTACTTCCACCTGTGTACTGTTTGTATGTCTAGACCCACATTCATGCCATGTCCATCTTTTCAGATGGTGACAGATATTACATCCGAACAATTAGTATGGATTACTGCTGGATCGTGTCTTGCTGGGATGCATTGTGTTTGGCACTGCAGTTGTAAGAACTTGGCCCTGTAATCAACAGTACTGGCCATTGGCCACCGAGACACAACCCTCCATGCCTACATGCTGACCACTTTCACACAATATACAACACACAACAATCTAACACACAGAGCCCTCCATATTGTACACGTGCAACAATTTTTCCTGCTACTTTGGCCAGCTCAGGTAATCTGTGCTCCACTGTTATTATACCCACACATACATGTTACTACATTTCTACATAGGATTCGGGGGGGGGGGCACACCTGACAACTGTAAACATTTGCTATGACTGTACTGGTATTTCAGGTACTCTGTTGGCTTCCATTTCATTCTGTATTCTGACCTGTCATGCAGACTAGAGGCATATGACTGTACTGGTATTTCAGGTACTCTGTTGGCTTCCATTTCATTCTGTATTCTGACCTGTCATGCAGACTAGAGGCATATCAGTGTAGTACAGTTCTTAGGTTTTATTGACATGCATTTCAGTTTCAGACTTCTTACCCTTCAGAACTAACATCCCACTGCCTGACCTGTTGTACTCTGTCTGTGTAGGTCTGGAGGGGGGCTGTTCTCCATTACCATCAATCGGAGGCCTTAGCACAGCCTTTCTTTGTGTTCGTCTACACCTGTCCTGCTTTCTGAGACTGTTAGGTATGTGAACCTCACTGACATGCATATGTGTGTGTCCTATGGACACACATTTGGCCCACCATATGTCCTGCAGTGGGTTTTGTCACCTTGTCTAGTACTGCCTACTATGTTAACACCAGTATTTGTTATGGATTTCGTGCTGCCGATATAGGTGTCTACTATCTGCTGCCATCCCATTCAGCCACCCGATTCCATTGCATGCTCACATTCATACCATAGATACAAGTAGCAAAACATACTACTACATTCAGCAATTAATAGCGAGAGTGACTTACCTTGTGGCTGTGCCAGTATTGAGGTTGCTGCTGGAGGGCTGACTATGTCGGATGCACACAGTACACTCCCTATATATGGTTAAGCACAGGTAGTGTCATGGTTGGCAGCACTTTTACTGTATGTGCGAGTCAGAGAGAGGTGTCATTCCCTGGGTTCCTACCGTGTCAGTGTTATGTGTTGCCTCTTTGCCAAGGCCTGGGCATACTGGGCATGCCTCCTTCTGCCTACAGGGACAGGCTCAGGTTGCTCCTCCTCCAAGTCACTCTGTGCCTATGCTGGCCTTGGCAATGGTGGGGGGATGTGTGCCCTGCCCCATGCTGTTCCTGCTGCAGCTGTTTCCACAGGATCATATTGTATAGCATGACACATACAATGACAATTTGGGTACATGTAGCTGGTGAGTACTGCAAGGCTCCACCGGATATGTCCAGGCACTAGAACCATGACTTGAGCATCCCAAACACATGCTCTATTATGATTCTGGTCTGTGCGTGTGCATCATTATGGAGTTCTTGTTCAGGTGTATGTGCATTTCTGATGGGTGTCATCAACCATGGCTCCAGTGCATAACCAGCATCCCCCACTAGGTGGCCATATGGGATTTCCCCATTGACAAATCTCTGGTACAGCTGCGTCATATGCCAGATGTGGGAGTCATGATACCTTCCAGGGCTGCCAGCACACACTTTCAATATAATGCCCTGGGCATCACACACAACCTGGCAGTTGATGGAGGGGAAGCCCTTGTTGTTTACGTAGACTCTACCCCGCTCACCAGGTGGTGATTTGATGTGTATGTGCGTGCAGTCTATAGGACCCACTACCTTAGGGTATTTTGCTATTTGGTGGAAGAGATGCATATTGCTGGTCAACGCCTCACAGGTGTTGAGGAAATATATGTGTTCACCAGCATGTGCTGACATGGCATCCAGAAACTGGTGGAGTACCCTGGATGCTGATGCCTGTGAGATTCCCATGATCTCTCCAGTTGGCCTTTAGAAGGTACCTTTGGCTAGTATTCTTAAGCCTACACATACCTTGGTATCCACTAGAATGGGTTCCCCTCTGTTGGTTCTGTGTGTAAAGCGTGGCCGGCACAGCTCAACAATTTGCTGTAGGAGGTCCCTGTCCACCCTATAGTGCTCCACTATCTCCAGGTCATGTAGCCCCTGGTAAGTTACCATGGGTCTATTCACTCTTCTCCTTCTTCTCACTGTGGGTTGGTCATCAGGATTGTCATCCTCACCACGCTCAGCCTCTTCCACATGTTGATTTATGAGAGCAAAAGCAGCCCCTATCATTTTGTTGCTTTTGTTAGGTAAAATTTCCCAGTTTGTGTACACCGGTGGTGTAGAGTTTGTGGGAAAAGACAGAAGCAAAGGTCTTTACATAGTTTATAGTAGTGTGGTGGGCTGGACTGGGCTGCTGCCTGTGTAATTGGCTGGTCCTGATACATTTCACCTGCCAGCTATGCTAGTTCTCCTTGATTACCTTCCTACTGCTATTTTCCCTTCACTTTGCCGTCCTTTTTAAGTCCTGAGGCGCGTTGCACAAACCCAGTGCTCAGATGTGAACAGAGCTGCTATTTCCTTTTTTTTTTAAACCCAGTGTGTGTGCCACGCACACCTGTTTCGGCAATGTAAACACCGTTTAGCAAAAACTGGCTCTACCTGGACATGATCACACTCTGGATTTCTTAGTGGAAGACAATACAGCCTTAGACACACCCCCTGCCTTAGCTGTGCTTAGCTAAGCGCAAACACAGGCCACATGGCTCCAATAAGATTACAGCATGCATGACACACCCCCATATGAATCATCTAACTCTTAGGCTTACACTGTGGTCTTAAGGCACCTACATGGTTGGGTGCAAGCTAGCACTGAGGGGAAATTTGTGATTCAGTATCATTGCCCTCATTTACATAGGATTGACTGTTAATGCATGGTTACAAATCCGACACTCAGCCTTCCCCCTTAGCAACCATTATTCCTTGGTCTTGTTGTGTTATGCATGCCATTGACTATTATAGAAGAATTGTGATTCTGGTTTAAAAGTTAATTTCCAGCTTTTTTTTATTTTCGGGCAGATCCCATTTGCGCACCACTGCCTTGCTTAAACATCCAAAGTCGGCCAACAAAAAAAAAGTTAATTTTTATAATTTTAAAATTATTTTTCATGCTTATGGCCATAAATTTGGCTTTTGGCATGCCTAACCCTTCTAATACATGCATTTGTATGAGCTGTCATGCCTGCGTTTTGTAGTTTGCAGAAATGTATTCAGCTACTGGCTGAATACATTTCTGCAATCTACACTATTCCTGCACGGATGTCTGCCTGTTTCCTGGATCACTAATTCACCTCATTTGCATGGTTTTCACCAGCAAATGAGGTAATTAAAATACAGGGGCTGTGTCCATGCAGGAATAGTGGAGGAGTGCTCGTGCACATCCCAGGAACTTATTCCTGGATCGCACGGCAGCCATATTGCCTGCAGCAGCTCTTGCACTATTCCTGCACGCCATGCAGAACTTGCTGAATCCTGGGGATTATCTAATTAGAACACTATAAATATAAATATATATCTGTGTAATACTATGTAATAAGCATCCATCCATATGTATTAGTGTGCATAAAAACTTAGTTATTTACAGCTCAGAGAAAATGTCAGTGGTTAACAGTCGTGAGAAAAAAAAACACCTGTCATGGCAGTTTTCATGTTTACAGCCCCCAAAAATGTTTATATTATGAAAACCAGTAAAACACACACACACACACACACACACACACACACACACACACACACACACACACACACAAACATGCAAAAATACAGAAAACAGTGGATGACGTAAATTAGTAATGTATAAACATGTGCAGGTGTGTGCATTAGCATGTACCAGTATGCTAAATGGAATTATAACAAAACTTTATGGTAATAGCAGCATGAAAAATGTGTGTTTTGAATCTACCGTTTAAATCTCTGGCATGATGTAAGAGTGTACTAAATCTAATCAAATCAGAATTGAGGTTAAAAATATATATTTATATATATATAGTTACCCTTCAAAACATCTAAAACCCATAACATCAAATTTCATAACATCTAAAATGTGCATCACAACACAGAACACTACAAATCACATGAAAACAACACCCTTCCACATATAACGACACCAAACTAACAAACACACTTTTTCCTACGTTTCCGAAGGGGGGCAAGCCCCCCTGCACCCCCCATGAGGGGGGCTCTACCCCCCACACCCCCCACAAATTAAATATACCAACTCTGAGATCGCACTACAGTGGGAAAAAGTTAATTTCCACTCCACTGTAATCACGATCACCATAAAGAATGTACACATAATCCCCTGGATTCTGCAAGCCTTACACAGCATGCAGGACTAGTGCAGGAGCTCCAGCAGGCAATATGTCTGCCGGTCTGCTGTGCGATCCAGGAATAAAGTGTAGGGGTGTACATGAGTGTTCCTGCACTAGTCCTGCAGAGACTCAGCCCCTGTATGCAAATTACCCCATTTCCAGGAGAAATCCATGCAAATGAGGTGAATTTGCGATCCAGGAAGCAGGAAACTGGACGTGCACAACCTGTGTAATCTGTAGAAAAGTACTCAGCCAATAACGGAGTACATTTCTGTAAATTACAAATGGAGCCATGACAGCTCCAAATAAGGGTTCCTATTAGATGACCGAAGATGCATTCTATCAAATGCTTCTTGGTTGAACTTAAAACAAAGAAAAGGCAAAATAGCGAAGCGGCTTTTAAGCATATTCTTTCCCAGGGAATGAATTTGTTTGTCTGCTTCCATTACTTTGCCATTTTGGCACTGTAGTGTGATCTTGGAGTTGGTATTTTTGGAACAGTGATTTTTTTCCCTTGGAAAAAAAAAATCGTTATTCTGAGCTTTAGAAATTGCAAGCTTTCGCTTACATGGGGTTGATTATTCATCGTTCACTTTTCTAAGCGTTCGATGATATAATATAGACCCCCAAATAAAGGGTGGCTATCATGTAGAAAGCATGGCAATGGCCAACTATAAGGCCATTGGCATGGAAAACACTTGCAAAAATAAAAAAATCAATTTTTATTTTTTTATCCGATCTCGGCTGTTTAAGCATAGGGCAGCGGCATGCAAACAGGATCGGGGGAAAATAAGAAAAAAAACCATAAAATAAGCATTCTAACCAAAATCACTATTTTGCCATTATACTGAATGGCAGGCAGAAAACAACATAGCCAGTGAATAGTGGTTGCTAAGGGGGGAGGCTCAGTCTGGGACATGTAACTATGAATTAGCAAGCAATCCTATGCAAATGAGAGGAACGATACTGAATCCCAGATTTCCCCTGCATGCTAGTCAGCACCCAACAGTGTAAGATCAGGAATAGCTTGGTGCAAGCATAGGAGTTAGCTGACATCATAGGGGGTGTGTCAGGCATACTGAAGCAGATTGGAGCACTCTGGTTTGGGCTTGCTCCTAGCTTAGCAAGGGTGTGTGTCTGAGGCTGCCTAGCACTCTTTACAGTAAAAAAAAAGTAAACCAGGAAATAGCAGCTCTGTGCACATTTCAGCACTCTGTTTGAGCAGTGTGCCCCCGGGCTCAAACAGGAAGGCAATGGGAAGGGAAAACAGCAGTAGGAAGGTAATCTAGGAGAACTAGCATAGCTGGCAGGTGAAATGTATAAGAATCAGCCAATTACACAGGCAGCAGTCCAGCCCAGCCCAGAACACTACTAAAAACTATGCAAACACCTTTCCCTCTGTTTTTTCCCATATTCTACACCACCAGTGTATACAAGCGGGGAACTTTTAACAAACAAAACAACAAAATGATAGGGGCTGCAGCAGGTATCATACAACAACACGTGGAAGAGGCTGAGGGTGGTGAGGATGAGAATGCTGTCGACCAACCCACAATGAAGAGACGGAGAAGAGCGTACAGACCCAGGGTAACCTACCAAGGGCTACATGAGTTGGAGATAGTGGAGTGCTATAGGGTGGACAGGGACCTCCTGCAGCAAATTGTTGAGCTGTACTGGCCATGCCTGACACACAGAACTGACAGAGGGGAACCCATCCCAGTGGATACCAAGGTATGTGTAGGCCTAGGAATACTAGCCACAGGTACCTCCCAAAGCCCAACTGGGAATATCATGGGATCTTACAGCCATCAGCATCCAGAGTATTCCACCAGTTCCTGGATGCCATGTCAGCATGTCAGCACATGCCGGTGAGCACATATATTTCCTCAACACCCGTGAGGTGTTGGCCAGCAATATGCGTCTCTTCCACCAAATAACAGAATACCCTGAGGTGGTGGGTGCTATAGACTGCACGCACATATGCATCAAATCACCACCCGGTGAGCGAAGTAGGGTCTACATCAACCGCAAGGGCTTCCCTTCCATCAACTGCCAGGTCATGTGGGATGCCCAAGGCATTAAAATGAATGTGTGTGCTGGCTGCCCTGGAAGCTATCACGATTCGCACATCTGGCATCTGATGCAGCTGTACCAGAGATTTGCCAGTGGGGTCATCCCTTACAGTCAACTAGTGGGGGATGCTGGTTACGCACTGGAGCCATGGCTGATGACACCCATCAGAAATGTACACACACCCGAACATGAACGCCATAATGAGGCACACGCACAGACCAGAATCATAATAGAGCGTGTGTTTGGGATGCTCAAGTCAAAGTAACGGTGCCTGGACACATCCGGTGGAGCCTTCCAGTACTCACCAGCTACATGTACCCAAATTGTCATCGTATGTGCCATGCTACACAATATGATCCTGCAGAAACAGCTGCAGCAGGAACAGCACGGGGCAGGGCCACACAGCCTCCCACCAATGCCAAGGCCTTCACAGGCACAGAGTAACTTGGAGGAGGAACAACCTGAGCCTGCCCCAGTAGGCAGATGGAGGCATGGCCAGTATGCCATGGCCTTGGCAAAGAGGCAATGCATAGCACATACAATAACACAGTAGGAACCCAGGGAATGACACCTCTTTCTGACTCACACATACAGTAAAAGGGATGCCAAACATGACACTACATGTGCTAAACCATGTATAGGGAGTGTACTATGCGCATCCAACATAGGCAACTCTCAGCACCATCCTCAATACTGGCACACCCACAAGGTAAGTCACTCCCCTTACCAATTGTTGATTGGAGTAGTATGTGTATTCACTTGTATCTATGGAATGGATGTGAGCATGCAAGGGAATTGGGTGGCTGAATAGGATGCCAGCAGATAGTAGACACCTATAGTGGCACCATGAGATCTGTAACAAATACGGGTGTCACCATAGTAGCCAGTACTACACAGGGTGACAAAACCCACTGCAGGAAATGTGCTGGGCTACATGTGTGTCCATATGACTCACACATGCCAGCCAGGGAGGTTCACATACCCAACAAAAGTCTCAGCCAGCAGGACAGGTGTAGACAAACACAAACAAAGGCTGTGCTATGGCCTCTGTCTGTGTAGGCCTGGGGGGGTGGTTACCCATAGGCATCATTCAGACTACATCAGGTCAGGCAGTAGGATGTTAGTTCTGAAGAGTAGGAAGTCAGAAACTAATATGTAGGTCAATCAAACCTAAGACCTGTAGTACACTGATATGCCTCAAGTCAGCATGATAGTTTAGACTACAGAATGAAATGGAGTACCCGACATACCAATACAGTCATAGCAAATGTGTACAAGCGTCAGGTGTGCCCTCCCATCATATGTAGAAATGTAGAAACAGTCAGATGTGCCCCCTCAATTATTTGTAGAAATGTAGAAACAGTCAGGTGTGCTCCCAATCCTGTGTAGAAATGTAGAAACAGTCAGGTGTGCCCCCTCCAATCCTGTGTAGAGATGTAGAAATAGTCCAGTGTGCCCCCCCCCAATTCTGTGTAGAAATGTAGAAACAGTCAGGTGTGCCCCCCACAACCCTATGTTGTAGTAACATGTATGTGTAGATATAATACCAGTGGAGCACAGATGCCCAGAGGTGGCCAATGTAGCAGGATAGATTGCAGCATTTGCACAATATGCAGGTATGTGTGTGTTTCATATTGTGTGAGAGTTGTCAGTATGTATGCATGTTGAGGTATGACCTGGTGGCCATTGCCCACTACTGCTGATGACAGGGCTAAGTCCTCACAACTGCAGTGCTAAAGACAATTCCCACCAATGTAACACATGCTAGCAGTAAGCCATTGTAAATGTATGGTAGTAATATGTGTCACCATCCGAAAGACTGACATGGCATGGCTGTTGGGCTAGATATACAAGCAGTACACAGGGAAAGGTACCCCAGACATAGAGTATATATTGTGTAACTGTAAAATGGACACACCCTTGGAATTGTACAAACAGGTATGCATCACATTATCTGGTCCTGTAGTAGGGGATAGCAGTGTTGTCTGCCTGAACACTTGCAGATCACAAAGAAGGTAGGACTGATGTATTGGGAAACAGCTGATGTACCTGCACATGCCATCATAACTGGAATGCCCCATGCATATCTGTGTGTCAGATGCAAGTAGTGTCCATAGCACACATGCACCCAGCTCACCCAAACACCACTCACAGGTACATCTCTGGTCATATCCCTGCTGTGGGGAATGGGTACAATATGACCCCACCTGTACATGGCAATAGCAAAAGAATGCAGCATGCAGTGCAGGTGTCCCATGCAGGTGTGGCCCTAGCAGTAGGTAGCACCCTGACAGCATCCATACCACCTGATCAAGACTGATAGAAGGTATTGGCATGATCACCTAGCACACCTACCCTGTCACCCCAGGGGAATATACTGTATGGCAGTCTGAGACTGTAAGACTGACAGAATGCAACAGCCTGCCACATTTGGCCCGCATCAACACCAAATGGCCCACAGGCCTCTGCCAAATCCCTGTGTCTCACATGTACTGCCAATGCATGTTATGTCATGGACACCCAAATAACAACATAACACACTCCACATAAGCCATATGCAAGGCCATGTGGACAAACCACAATAACATGTCCACCATGTCCCACTGCATGAACTGTGGAGCAACACCAAAACACAGCTGTGATGGGATGATAACCTTAGGGAAAATATCAGAGAATGTATGCATAATGTATACAAGAGGATAGAATAACAGAGGGGGGTGTGGTAGCATGGGCAGCATGGAATGTGCAAGGTCCGACACAAAGCTGTGTGCAAACACTATCCCTGGCTGCAAACATATAAATGGGTGGCTACATATCTGGCCGTACACCACAATAGGGGTAATGTCCTACCTCATGGCCCCTGCCTCTGGGTAACCTGTGCAAATCGGTACAGCTGTGAGGTATTGTCACAGCAAGATAAGGCCATACTATCATGTCGAAAAAAAAAAAAATACAATGCACTGAGGTAACACACAATAATGTTTTAATAAAAACAAAGAAATAAGATGGTAAGCGCTTTCACAACTATCGTTGCTTCATCAGAGATAACTAAAGTACAACTCAGTGCTTAAATAGATGCAAATAAAATCAATTAACATATCAATTATAGTTAACTAATGATGTCATACTTTAGATTAGCAACCACAAAGCATTTAACTCTATTTTATATAATAATGTAGAAGGCTAGAACCAACATGAAGTATAAATTAGAGAGAGATGTATAAAAAATGGAAATACAATATATAAATATCTAAAACTACTTAAAATACACAAGCCCTTCATGTGGACAACATCACGAATTAGTGCTTAAGGCATCTAGCCTTTAAAAACGGAATTAAAGAAGTAGTGCCATTAAGACCAGGATATTTTTCAGCATTTAGTTTCAATGGCTGTACAAGTATGGGATCCTCTGCCAGCACTGTATTAAGGTGCTGAACCGGATACACAGACCCAGCAGCAAGTGTATGCAGCTTCCCCTCCAGAATGGCATAACTTACCATGAATATGTAGGTGTCTGCCCACAATACCGGACACAGCTGCAGTCACCCTTGCCCCACAAAACATCACTGTGAGCAAGAATGTCCACCTGACAGTACATGAGGACAGAAAAACATCACAGTGTATAACAGTACACGTCTGAATATCTCTGCTAACAGCAGTACCATGTAGCTGAAGCAGCACAGACACAATCACCTACAGTACACACTATCCCCTGCACAGTTTGTCCCCATATTGCAAATGATCAACGGATACCATGCAGAAACAGTTTGCTACCTGTAGGTGTACAACACAAAGGTCTGCACTGGAGTACAAACTACCTGGAATTGATCCACACATTCAGTACAGAAGGGCATACTGGGCATGCTCACACATTTAGAGGAATGAAGGCAATGTCAGACAACAAACTGAAAGGTCATACTGGACATGCTCATACACTTAAACAAATGAAGCCCATGTCTGCAAACAACAGTGGACAATACATATCTGGCAGTTGCAGATGTTAGTGCATACACTCCTCAGTATGCACCAGTCATGCTTTGCACACACCGTGGATAGGAATACAGACATATATCCAAGGACAACACACTATAATAAGCCAAAAGTAGATGTACATAGATGTGTGGAAGAGAGTGACTGTGACAAGTAGCCATCCATTATGAGGCCTGTCCCACCCAGCACACAGTCAAATTGCTACAACCACATGAGGTGTAAATGTCACTCACTGTAGACATCAGCCACCAGTATCCGTCAGCATTACAGACTATGTGGTGCAAGTGCTATCTGTGCAACATGATTGTACAAGGAAGTAGTCATCTAGCAGCTGTATACACATACCTGCAGAATATAACCCTGCATGTTCCAACATGTGGTGTGTCAACCTCTAGATGAATGGGTTATGGCCCATGCAGACACAGTGCCCTCCACATGGTCCTACTATGACAAGCCTGCTGAGGTCATCCACTTTGAAATACACCTTTGGGAAAGGTGTAGCCCAGTAATCTCCATGGTGCATCCTATAACTGTGTACTGCTGTAGTGTGATAAACTAGTTAGGTAGGAGTTCTAATCCCAGACATGGCAAGTGTGTGTGTCTGTGTAGAGAGCAATGCTTTTTAGGCTAGTCACACTCGCTACAAATCAAATGCCCTACTTTGGCAAGGCTGCTGATGTCATTCACTGTGAAATACACCTTTGGGAAAGATGTTACCCAGTAATCTCTGTGGTGCATCTTATAACTGCTTACTGCTGTCGTTTGATAAACTAGTTAGGTAGGAGTTGTAATCCCAGACATGGCAACTGTGTGTGTGTGTGTGTGTGTGTGTGTGTGTGTGTGTGTGTCTCTCTGTCTGTCTATGTAGAGAGCAATGTTTTTTAGGCTAGTCACACTCACTACAATTCAAATGCCCTACTTTGGCAAGGCTGCTGTCATTCACTGTGAAATACACCTTTGGGAAAGGTGTAGCCCAGTAATCTCCGTGGCGCGTCCTATAACTGCATACTGCTATAGTGTGATAAACTAGTTAGGTAGGAGTTCTAATCCCAGACATGGCAACTGTGTGCATGTGTGTGTGTGTGTGTGTGTGTGTGTGTGTGTGTGTGTGTGTGTGTGTGTGTGTGTGTGTGTGTCTGTCTGTGTAGAGAGCAATCCTTTTTAAGCTAGTCATATTCACTACAATTCAAATGCCCTACTTTGGCAAGGCTGCTGATGTCATTCACTGTGAAATACACCTTTGGGAAAGGTGTAGCCCAGTAATCTCTGTGGTATGTCCTATAACTGGGTATTACTATAGTGTGATAAACTAGTTAGGTAGGAGTTCTAATCCCAGACATGGCAACTGTGTGTGGGTGCTTGTGTCTCTGTGTATGGAGCACTGCTTTTTAGGCTACTCACTCTCACTACAAATCAAATGTCCTACTTTGGCAAGCCTGCGGATGTCATTCACTGTGAAATACACATTTGGGGAAAGAGTACTCCAGTAATCCCCATGGTGCATCCTATAACAGTGTAATGCTGTTGTGTGATATAGAACTCTGGTAGGGGTTCTATTCCCACACATGGCAGGTGTGAATGTTTGTGTGTGTGTGTGTGTGTGTGTGTGTGTAGGGAGCAATGTGTTTTAGGCTAGAACACTCTCTACAATTCAAATGCCCTACTTTGACAAGCCTGCTGATGTCATTCACTGTGAAATACAACTTTGGGGAAGATGTAGCCCGGTAATCTCCATGGCACATCCTATAACTGCATACTGCTGTAGCGTGATAAACTGGTTAGGTAGGAGTTCTAATCCCAGACATGGCAGGTGTGTGTGTGTGTGTGTGTGTGTGTGTGTGTGTGTGTGTGTGTGTGTGTGTGTGTGTGTGTGTGTGTGTGTGTGTGTGTGTGTGTGTGTGTGTGTGTCTGTGTTTGTCATTCATATCCTGTGTGGAGGTGGCTGTGAGTGTGTAACAACTGGATTCATTGCGGCGTGGGTTTTGTAAATTTCTTATATGGTGGCCCTAGTATATGTCACAATGTCCACCTTACCGGGATAACAGATGTGAAATAGCTGAGAGGCTGGGGTGCAAATCCATACTCCCTACATGTGACATCAAGGCCTGGTGAACAAAGTTAGCAACCCTTGTATTACCCAGAGAACACTCTAAACCTATGTCTCATACACACACAAACTTGCCTAGGCAACAACCACTGTGTTGGTAGCACCCTGCATATTGCCCACTGATAGTAACCATGGTGTGATTGCAGTGGGCAATAGAGGGCATGGCACCCTGCCCATCAGTCCAATAGGCACATACATGCAGACAATGCACCTTCCCTATATTCCCCACTGGACACTTGCAACGCCTGTGGTGCCATCAAATGTGATCCACAAAGGACATACCATGCCTTAAACACATGCCCTGCATAGACAGATGCCACTGACACCAGGGAATACCTGTATCATGTTATCAATGTAGGTGCACGGTCAACCTGCTGTCCATTAACCGTTCCCGCCTCCAGGACTGGCACATCTGATGATAACAATCTGTGTACACAACATGGGCCAGTCACCCCAGGTATAGTTCCACATGTCACTGTACATGCATGTGGGAAGTGTGCACATCCCAGACACTGTCCATGTCATGGACTAAGGAACAAATACATGGCAAGCAATGCACAGCAATGGCCATACACAATAGTTACCCAGGTGACTGGATGAATACAATACTCACCTATGTGTGCCAATCCAGACACTACACCCCTGAGCCACACTGCAGACCATTGTCATGTGGCCTGATGCCAAGGTATATCCATCACCTAGCCCTGTATAGCTGTCTGGCACAGTCGACCACTATACACCCGTGAAGCAATGCACCCATGCATGTCAGTACTGGCACCCTGTGTCTGCGTGTGTGGTGTATGGTGCCTATGACCACATTCACACTCACTACAACCCCCATTGGCATAATGAAGCATGCTGTCTGATGTCAGACACCTCCACATATCCTTTGCCCATATAACCTCTGGATAACCCCTGTGGTGCATGTGATACCTGCACAGTACTCTATTGTGGCAATCTAACTAGTGATAAGTTGTATTCCTGACCCTGCCAGGTGTGTCAATGTGTGTGGGTCCCTGAGAGAGTGTGGCTGTGTTGACGCTGACACGTGTTCATGCGGACAGGCACGTGTACTACACCTACCATACAGCTACCATATCACTGTTGCAGAAGTCACTCACCATCAAATATACTTTTGGAGGGCTCCTCATCATGTAACCTATGTGGCACATCCAATGACTGCATAGACATGTGATAGTCATACATAGTCAGTCAGGGGGTTGATACCCTGTAATGGTAGGTGTGTGACACAAACATGCTTAAGTTTTACTCTCTCACCCCTCCCTGACTTATCTTTGCCTCTGTCTGCCTTTCTCACTCCCTCTCTGGTGAATATGGAGACTTACACCTGCTTTGCTTAGGCAGCAGCATGTATATTGTAAGTGATGCTCATGATCAGCTGATGGCCTCTGCATGAAGTGCAGCCCTCCTATACCTTATTGCATGTGAAACAGCTGTGGTAACATTCCCATAGCCAATTGCATGGAAACACACTCCAATATCTAGGAACATCATGTTGGTGTTGGGCCTTTTCATTCACTCTGAGCAGGACCTAGATCTGTTTGGCAAACAGCATCACAGATGGATTGGGGATTTACCTCTAAAAACATACACTGTGGAAACAGGCCAGCACACAGGAGGGGGATATGCCTGACTTGACGACAGACTGTAAGTGCTGCTATACTGCATTTGGAGTAATGTTGGTTTAACAGGGTGTGTGTGGATATGGCCGTCCTACATGTTCTAATACCTGTCATGTCAGTGCTATGTTTATGAGGAAACCCCCATCTGTAGGGTCATCTGCAGACTGGGAAGTGTGTGGTGCCTTATGTTTCTTGTGTTACCCACAGAGCACCTATCTGTGAACTGCAGAAGCATAGTGTGAGGATTGCAGTCAGTAAATGGTGACAGCCATGAGAGTTACTGACTGCATATCCCTCATAGGACATATGTTGCAACAAACCCTGTTACAACAGTAAATGTATGAGGTTATCACAGCAACATGTCAATATTGGCCCCGTGTTTGTGGCTCCAGCTATATGTCATGCAGTAAGAGGTGCATATGTTCTGTACACCATATTTATTGGCATCATATCTGATAAGCCAGTGAGATATCAGACTGCTACACATGTTATGTATAGTAGGGATTATATCTGAGGACATAACCTGGGCATTCTGTGGTTGTATGTGCAGTACTGAGGTCTGTGTACTTATGGTGATTGTCGACAGTGTGTGTATTGTGAATATGTACCTTGGCCTGTGTACAGACTGCGGTAGATGTCATTGTTCTTGGTCCTGTTCTATCTGAAGTTACATGCTGCTCCACTGTATGTTACCCTATTGGCTTACATGTTTGTAGGACCAAACACACACATGTCCCATACCACAGACAAGCATCGGACCACACTGTGTAGTGGCCCAGTATATGTAGGGTTAGTGTGTGAGTGGCACATATGAGGATGGTGTTGATCAGATAGTCCATATACTGTAATATTATGCTAGCTTACCATATGTGGCTGTGGTTGTGTTCACATTGGTGGTGGTTATGCACTTTCACATAGGTGTCTGTTACTCTGTGCTGTGACATGCCTGTAGAGCCTGCTATATATGCAGGTACATGTGTATCCCCCCATAGGAAATGTAGGCCAGTGTTGTGTCAGTCTGCCTGTATCCTGCACAGTGCTTAGTTACATGCCTAGCTGCTTAGTGTACTTACCCACTGAGATGTTATGTCCAGATACTTGCCAGATGTACTGCTGCCAGGCCACAATAACAGTCATGTA
This sequence comes from Protopterus annectens, assembly GCF_019279795.1. Taxonomy (NCBI): domain Eukaryota; kingdom Metazoa; phylum Chordata; order Ceratodontiformes; family Protopteridae; genus Protopterus; species Protopterus annectens. The sequence goes on from NC_056732.1 coordinate 1,338,405,856, forward strand.
TGTCAGACAAAGTAGTGGGATGCTATACAGATGTATGTCACTAACTAGTGGGTAGTATGTGGCCATGGCACCTCTGTACCAGCAGTTATTATGTGTCAGGACAGACAGGGGTGTGTGAATGCATAACCTATGGGTATATCACATAAATACTGGTATACATTTGCCCCCATAGGTTATGCATTCACACACCCATGACAGGACAGACAGGGACGTGTGAATGCATAACCTATGGGGGCAAATGTATACCAGTATTTACATGATATACCCATCTACATGGCTGTTAACATCCACATTGTCAAGCTTGGTCCACACGTCTTGCACTAAGGGGTTCTGTGTATACCTCTGGACTGACCAGAGTGTGTCAAGACTGCCCACATATATTGGCCATATCTCTGCTGTAGTCCACAGGAGCATTATTGTGCTAGCAGTGGTACTGTACTATGATGTCCTTAGGATGTCTGCCAGTAGCCAATGGAGCACATGTTAAAAGCAGATGTGACCTCCCACACACAACATGTCTATGAAGACAATCCCTATTACAGTAGCAATAGTCTGCAAATATACCTGCAAAACATACCTGACATCCCCTTGCACTAGGAGGTTGGGACTATTGGGGCTGAAGTAGGGCTCCACTCCATGTTCAGGACATATGGTGAACATATATGTATATTTAATTATCCATATATCTATCTATCTATATATATATATATATATATATATATATATATATATATATATATATATATATATACATATATCGACATACATAGATGGATATATATATATATATATATATATATATGTACATATATATACATATAAACACTCAGATATATACATATACAGAGCAATATATGTCTACACATATACAGATAGAGATACATATGCACATATACATATGGATATTTACACATATTTGACAGTAATAGGTATGTCAGAATAGATATATATGCACATATAGTTATAGATATCTACATATATACCCACATAAATAGGCATATCTGTACACATAGGATGTGCATACATATATAGCTATATATATATATATATATATATATATATATATATATGTACATATGAAGAGATGTACACATGGCCATATATATGTTGCACTATACAGATGTTTATACAGACATATGTAGGCGTATGCATGTGTATGTACATGTAGACATATATCGACCTATTATATGTATATATCCATATTTCTGTCATGTGTAAACTTCACGGTTGTGTATACCCTCCCAGATGTATCTCACCGTATGTATCTGCTATGTGTACATTATGATAAAACAACACATGTGATGCAACAGTCATATTAATAACAAGTACTACACAATTGTGTAAGAAAAGGCAATTGTTCAGTACTACTCAATATGTGTATTGACAGATATATTGGTAAAACACCAGCTGTCTTCACAGTGGTCATGGTGTAGTGGTTGAGCGTTGTGACAATAGTGTACAAGGGTCCTGGGTTCATGGCCCTGTATTGAGTCTGGGGGGGGATGCATCATAACTAACATAGGCTGTTACAACATGTGGCGGTATCAGGGGTAAGCTGTCTTAAGTTATCTGGATGTACATTACCATACAATTCACCTTGGGTAAATGCAGGCCTACTGCCTCCTGCCATACAGACTGTTCTGTTTGTCAGTGTGATTGTGATGGCGTTAGTTATGCCTTGTTATGTAACAGGTACATCCCATTGTGTCAGCTGAGGTCTTTACCCCCTGGGGATTGTGTACAAAGTGTAGACAGAGGCTGCTGGACTATACATCTGCATTACTTACTGTTGATTGATTGGTATTCTGTGGCCCAGTCTGTCTATACTATTGAAGGCCTCAGCCTGGACAGCAACATATGTAAACCTTTCCAGACTACTGTAGTAGTATAAATGCTTCAGTGTTGCATTACTCTGTTTATATGGATGTCGGTGTCTAAACAGCTATATGACATGGCATATGCAACTGTAATAGTACAGAAATAAAGCTTTCCCATGTATGCAAACCTGTGTGTGGTGTTATATCCTTTGACCTCTCTTTGGGTATATGTTGCAGGCAACGATTGTCATTTGTATGGGTGGCTCATACAGTGTCCAGTTGGTAAGGTGGTAACTGTAGGCATAGTGGCTGTTCCGTATTGTGTGCACCTTCTACATATGTATCTACCTATACATATCTCTGTGTGTGTGTGTGTGTGTGTGTGTATGTGTAGTTAAATATATATATATATATATATATATATATATATATATATATATATATATATATATATATATATATATATATATATATATGTATATCTGTATCTGCATATATGTGTCTGTGTATATGTATCCTAGGGATGCTGATTGCTTCCACATTGTACATTCCCTATGGTAGCCAGACTGTACTGCATATGTTACTGATACCAGCCTGACATCATACAGGTGGGATGGAGTACTGTTAACATCTTGTGCCCATGTTTTGTCAGGTCCTGGTTATGGGATCTGCAACAGTTGGTAGTGTATTGCAGGGCAGACATGTTTGGCTGTGGGGGAGGGGATACCTATACGTACAAGACATATGTTGCTTGGGTCCCCTCAACCCCATTAACGATGCATGTGGACATATGTTTTTATGTTCCCATTTTTATCTACATATGTATGTCTGTATATACCTATATATATATATATATATATATATATATATATATATATATATATATCTGCTTACAAATATATATTGCTATATATATATATATATATATATATATATATATATATATATATATATATATATATATAGACATATAGATGTAGACATATATATCTATAGACGTATGCATATGTATGTATGTATATATATGTCTACATCTATATGTCTATATATATATATATATATATATATATATATATATATATATATATATATATATATATCTACATATATAGATATGTATATATCTATTTAGATATTAATATATGTACACACACATACGTCTACATGTTTAAATACATTTCCTGTACTGTTGAATGACTGGGCTGGATGATATGTTTGTGAAAACATCAGGGTTATGTATATCTGACATGGCTTAATGGTAAATCATGTTGGCTATGGAGTGCAGGTTCCTAGGTTTGAGCCTTGCAGAGGCTGTTTATTTTGTTGCTGGGCAGAACAAGGGCCATTGGATACAGAGTGATTAAGGCACTTTTAAGCAGTTGTAAGGGGGCTTGCGTGGGTTTGCACAGAGGTAAGCACTGCTAATTTCCGGTTACAGTTTCTTATACTGATTTAGCTTCTCAGTTGCTTAACCTGTGAAGGCATTGCTTACCCCTGCACAAACAAGCTTAAACCCGCTTACTGCTGCTTAAAAGTGCTTACTCTCACTTACCCCTGTGCTCATTTCTTTAAATGAAAAAAAAGGGTTGATAGGAAAGTGGTGAAGAAGGGTTACAAAGAGGGAAAGACAGTAGGGAAAATAGCTAGGGATGTGCAGGAAGGGTGTAGGGGAGGTCCATAACTGCCCACTTCTTCTACAGCAACAGCTGTGCATATACACTGAATTTGGAGGTAGATTTGAATACTCAAACCCCTGTGAGAGGGGTGAGGATAACAATAATATGCTGTGATGCCAATTAGACCAGATTATATGTATCCAGCAGACACGTGTGCAAAATGGACAGCTATGTATGGGGTGAGATATTTTTCTGGGAACAGATTGCCCTTGTTTTTTCAGGTGAAAGTGTAATGTTGGGGAGGGATAGTAGGTATATTTGGGGAGGTAGGTTGGGTAGGTTAACAGACAAGACAAACAAGATGCATACAGGGACGGTATATGACACATGTGGGGGGTAAACTCCTTGATGGGGAGGGGTGTTGGGAAATCGGAAGCCCATGAGCCCCCTAGTGAAAATAGTGGGACTGAGATCCCCACCCATGGGCAGTCACCATTGCACCTTCACGGCCCTGAAGGTGGCTGTGCTGGGGGCTGAGTCAGAGAGCCAGGTCAACCCTCTAGTCGTGACACATGGCCCTCGAGCTGGCGTAGATCTCCAAACTTTTGATCGAGCTCTCTATGCACCACAACCCGGACCTGGCGAGGGGTAACAGCTTCCTGTCTGTGCCCGCTCCCAGGGGGGGAGCCCATCCCCTGAGGTGGTTCCACCCAAAGGTGGTGCAGGACCAACAGATCCCGGGTTGGGCCCCAGACGTGCTGGTGCACGGTGCCACGGACAGCTGAGGTGGGACAGGTGGGTCCGCTGGGACCCGCATTCCCATACATGCTATGGTGTTTATGATGTATCAACATATGTAGGTTAGTAATAGTCAACACATTCCATTGTTAGGTATAACAGCATGCATAGATATTCCCATTAACCCAGACACTAGATACGGAACAGTTGCATAGCAAACAGAACACATGCATATATGGGACCACAGTGGTAATAACAACAGCATGCAGGTACATTGATGGCACCATGCCACCAATGTTAAAGTAATTCAACACAGCACATGCATGGAAACAGATTTAAATAATTATCAACCAATAGGACATATGTCCTAACAGAACAGTGATGTCATCACATACCAGTTGAGGAGGGTATTTAGTTTATTATTGGAAATATGGTGGTGGGGGGAGAAAGACGTCAATTAACAACTAGTATATTCCTGTAGTTCGCATTACTTTCCTAGTCAGTGCTGTTATCTGTACCTTACAAGTATTACTACACTACCCTACTGCCTTAGTTTGGACAGTGATATGGCTGTCGTCATCTTTACACCTCTTACCTGGTATACCTGTGCAGGAAATGTTTAACACTAACTGTTTCTACACATACTCCCAGATTCCAGGTTGATGTTGTGCACATACCTGTCCATCTCTTTCGCACAGATTCTGGTCATGTCTTGACCAGATACAGATGAACCGGGACATATCTAGACTATTACCCTCTTCAACCTTTAGTGACTTACAACACTCTTAAACAGGCTTTCCTACACAGTTATATTATGTAGCACAGTGTGGGTGACAGTGATCAGTGATACCTTATTATTCAGAGCAACTGCAACACTCACAATTCCATACAATACCAAAGTAAATAGTACCAGTACAGGGTATCAAGCTTTTTATTTCCCGGCACAGTGTTCATATCCGACGTACCTGTGGGAGCAATGTTTGTTAGCACTATCTGAATGTTGCCACACAAAATACCAGATTACACATTAGTATTGTGCACATACATCTCACTCTGTTACTGTACACACTCTGGTCACAGCTTGACAACATGGGGGTATAGACAGGTCATACTTGGCTTATTACTCTCATAACAGTTTTGGGAGTTGCTAGAGTGACAGGTTTGTTCTCATAGATGTGTGACAATCAGGTGTATTTCCTGTTTGCTGCCTAAACATCTGGGATCATCCCACTGACTTCACAGGGGGACCAGGTGACAGGCAGCAGATATGGGTCCATGTATCTGTAAAGTTGTGGGGTATGATTCTGTATGCAGCTTACTTCCACTCCCAGGATTCAGACCATGGCTGTGTCTGCTAAAACTAAAACACTGTCCATCACAGTTGTGTGTGCTATATAGATATTGCTGTATATCTCCTATCTGCTTTCAGTCTTATAATTCTCCTGTGGTTTTACATTCTGAACTTGTATTACAACACTCTTATACAGGATTTCCTAGACAGTTATATTTTGTAGGACAGTGTGGGCGACAGTGATGAGTAATATCTTATTATTCAGAGCAAGTGCATCAGTCACAATGCCATATTTATTTATTTATTTAACATTTGTTAACCGGGAAAGTCCGACTTGGAACAAAGCCAATTTTCAGCGGAGGCCCGGGGTGAAAGGCTCCAGATGCATGTCTTTGTAACGTGGGAGGAAATCGAGCACCTGGAGGAAACCCACACGAACGCAGGGAAGACATGCAGACTCCACACAGAAGGCACCCCAGCCAAGAATCGAACCAGAGAACCTCTTGCTGTGAGGCGACAACGCTACTGCTGCACCACTGTGCCGTCCATATAATACCAAAGTAAACAGTACCAGTACAGGGTATCATTCTTTAATTTCTGGGCACAGTGTTCGTATCTGACAGACCTGTGGGAGCAATGTTTGTTAGCACTACCTGAATGTTGCCACACACAGTACCAGATTCCACATTACTATTATCCACATACATCTCACTCTGTTACTATACACCACACTCTGGTCACAGCTTGACAACATGGGAGTATAAATGGGACATTCACGGCTTATTACTCTCATAAGATTTTGGGGAGTTACTAGTGTGCCAGCTTTGTTCTCACAGATGTGTGTCAATTAGTTGTATTTCCTGTTTGCTGCCTATATGTCTGGGATCATCCCACTGATTTCCCAGGGGGACAGGGTGACAGGCAGCAGATATGGGCCACTTTACTGGACATTCTGAACATATCTTTACAGTTGTGGGGTATGCTTCTGGATGCAGACTACTACCACTGCCAGGATTCTAACCATGGCCGTGTGTGCTAAAAATACAACAGTTCACGTCTCAGTTGCGTGTGCTATTTGGATTTTGTTGTCAGCCTTTTCACTGTTTTCTATTTGTCTCTCAGTTGTACTACATGACCTCTGGGGATTACACCAGTCATATACAGACATTCCTACACATTTTATTTATGTTGCACAGTGTGGGTAACAGTGCTTAATACAACAGTACTATTAAGTGATTGTAAATCTACATTACCATATGATACCAGAGTATACACATGCAGTCCAGCAGTTAGACTTTTACTGTCAGGCTATTATGCTTTTATTTACATACAAACTATATGAAACTCTTCCTGCCATATTCCCTGGTGTATGCTGCACTTGCCTTAAACAATACAGGTTTTATACTGGCAATTACCTTACTAATGCTTTTAGATTTATTTCCTATGACAGTACATGCAAGGGTATTACTGACCCACCTCATGTCGCAACCTCTCCAGGCGACAGCCACGGGCTTCCTAGTTCGCAGCCCGCTCACTTGCCACTGTGAAGGACATAAGAGGAATATTTAGCCATACCTATCCATAATATACATGAGCTGGCAATTATTACACACATAGTGGAGTGATACTTACACACAGCTGGGACAGCCCCTGCCATCCTAGCCTCTTGGATCCACTGCTCCAAGAGGTCCCCCTTATGCCGCTTCAGGTCGGCATAGTGATGTCTGACCTGCTCGCCAGTTCGGGGTATGCCAGTGGCACTGGTGAGGTCACGGACGAGACAGTCCCAGGCTTCCACCTTATATTGGGAGCCCTGGTACTAGCCCTGCAGCAGTCTCTGCTCATGGTCTTTGAGAAGGAGTCCTGCCATGACTCTGGACTCTGGATGCCCCAGCACTGTGCCTGGAAGCACACTCCCTCTCCCCTTTCTGCCATGGTGCCAGGAAGGAGAAACTACAACCAGTTATGAGATGTACTCCCACCTGTTGGGTTTAAGTAGGGCAGAATTATCGCACTTTGCCGTGATTGGCCAGTTTTGAAAAGGCTAACCTATGGGTAAACCTGCTTACCTAAGGTTGGCATTGTTTAAAGGGGTATACCACTGGGCACATTGAGTTAGCTAGCCTAAACATTGCTTACACCTCCTAAGGTGGCCTGTGCAATGCTTAGCGTTTCTTAAATTTTACTTTGCATTATATTTGCATTTTGGCATTGATTTATTATTCATTACATCTTATATATATGTCTGGTATCCATGATTCATGTGTACGTACACTGTATGGGGTCCTTGTATTTAGTAGAGGACTTCAACACTCTACTACATTTACACCTCACATCTGGGCATACTTCAGTACTCCAGTTCACATATTTCTGTTATGTAGTGGGTTATAGAACATTTGACTGTATACTGATTCCTTTCACATGTTCAGTTTGATTTTGCTATAGTGAGGATTTGTTTGGTGATACCTCATTCTTATATACTGCTGTGATGGCTTGGTGGTCAACTACTGTGACTATAGTGTACAGGGTCCTGGGTTCAAGACCTGCAAGGCTGTTTATTTTGTTGCTGGGCAGAACAAGAGCCGTTGGATACAGAGTGATTAATGCACTTTTAAGTAGTTGTAAGTAGGTTTGCGTGAGGGTAAGCAATGCTAACCTCCGGTTAAATATGCTTACAGAGAGTTAGCTTCAGTATTACTTAACCTGTGTGCGCATTGCTTACCCCTGCGCAAATGGGCTTGAACCCGCTTACTGGTGCTTACATATGCTTACTACTGCTTAATAGTGCTTACGCTTGCTTACTAGTGCTTACTCCCACTTACAACTGCACTGATTTAGACAGTAATGTCTAATGGTTCTTGGGAAGGTGGGGGATTCGGAAGCTGTATGGAGTTATCATTCATTACACATTTTACCTTCCATTTGTATCCATGATTCCTATGCACATATACTGTATGGGGCACATGTAATTATCTGTGGACTTTGCAACATTATGACACTGACACCTCATTTCTGCATTTAATACAATACTCCATTTCACAAATATATGTTATTTAGTAGGTTATGCAACTAAAATATTGGTCATAACGTGATTTGACATGGAAAATGAAATGTGCTGCAGTGGGACTCGAACCGGGAATGCCTGCTCGTAAGGCGAATGCTCTGCCCACTATATTATTGCTATACTGCTTCATTTGCACATATCTTCCTTGTTATCCTATTCAGCCATTTAAGCTGCATTAACCATAGCTAAGCGATGGATAAACCCACGCACCTATGGTTAGCTTTAATCAGATTCATAAAAAAATGGTATGTTTATTTTCTTTTTGCTGTTGTACACATGGGAGGATGTTGCTTGGGGTATGCAGACACATATGAGCGGTCTCGCTCATTCTTTTGGCCTTTCTGCTGTTCTTCATTCAGGGGCATGTATATTCTGAAAGCTCTGCTCTCAGACATGCCCCCTGCACTCTTATATGCTCCGTGTAGGATTTGGAGCTCAAGCAGCACGCCTTCATTAATATGCATGGCACGCTGCCTTCCTGCTCCTAAATGGCCGCTTCCATGCAGGACTAAGCTAGTCCTGCACAGAAGATTAGTAAATCCGGGGGAATGTCTATATCACTTATCTGCATAGTCTAAAAAACACATACAGAGTGGCAAAATAAACACCATATAAATAGTATAAATTCCTACGCTATAGAAATAATAACTATAGACATAAAAACTGCAGCACCTCATAGTGATACCACAAGATTAACAGATTAAACTATTACATTTACACTTTTGATGATACACTATTCAATATTATACATTTTAGATGTTATGAAATTCGATGTCATGGGTTTTAGAGGTTATGGATTTTACATGTTATGGTCTTGATGTTTTGATTTTAGATGTTATGGGTTTTAGATGTTTTGAAGGGGAACATATATATATATATATATATATATATATATATATATATATATATATATATATACACACACACACACACACACACACACACACACATAATTTTGTATTATTTTTAGTATGTTTGGTGCCTTTAGTACATAAAAATATTCCCTCACAAATTCCCTAAAAAAACTATATAGATTGTGTGCCAGCTTACACAAATTCAACACACTCTTACAGCAATAGTACTTAAGTCCTGGTTTTCTGAATGCATTTAATTTCAGCTGTCAGCATAATTCTTTTTTTCCTCCAAAACCCCACTGACGTCTCCATCAAGCTCATCCATTTCCACACAGTCCAGAATGATAAACTTAAAACCAGAATGGCTAGGGTGTTCTAATACGTGTTTTGGATAAGGCGTTCCTCTGGCATTTACGTCTGAAGTCAGAAAGATGACCTGAAATCCTCCTTTTCAGTTTATTTATTGTCTTACCCACATAAAAGTGCAGGGCAGTCATTACACTTGGCCTTTTATAAAACTTTTTCAGAATTACTGTTACCACCTGCTGAAGATTTCACCATCTTTTTAAGATACGGGCACTCAAATGAGTCACACTCCATCAAATACTCGCAAAAAGTGCAGTTAGGTGGCCCACAGATTTTAGTGCTCATGTCATCCTGGTGTTCCTTAATTTTCTTTTCCACATACCTATGTATGCTTCTTCTCTTAGCTTAACCTGTTTCTACTTCATGTCATTCAATGTCTCTTCCTCTCTCTGGTGCTTACCTTATTTGATGCATTTTCACTGTTCCTGATCAGGTCATGTACTTACATTTGAGTTTTTAGTACTTTTATTACTATAATGTGTGTTCAGTTTGTGCCACAGTCCTGATACATATTTTGTTCTTTCTATTTCTTTTGTTCTTTTTTCATATTGTTTTTTATGCAATCATAGTAAAATGTGTGAGTCAGAGATGTGTATTTAATGTCTTTATTTTATTAACTTACTTTTTTGTTTTAGTATCTCTTTGTTTCACAGTTTTCACAGCTAAATGACTTTTGAAAATGGTGGCATATAGTTGTATTTTGAATTCTTTAAGAGAAAAGGGATTTGCAACTAAATATGAGGTAAAGCCCTAGTTTTCTCTTGTGTGTGAAACAGCTTTGTGTCATAGGTAACTAATAATTTGATTGGTCAGTTTTCTTTGCTCATTTTACAAAAAAAGATATATACAAAGGGTAAAGCTGTAGAATGTCTGATTATTTCCCTTATTTTTATCTTGTAGCTAGTATATATACACATATATATATATATATATATATATATATATATATATATATATATAGAGAGAGAGAGAGAGAGAGAGGTCTGTGACACCAGGTAAATACTACCAGTCCAGCTATCTGGAATTTTGTAAATATTCATGTCATTTGTGAATAGTGATATGATTTATATGCTTGTCTTACAAATGTAAGAGAACTGTATGTTATGTACTGAGCTTCAAGAATGTAACCACAGTGTACCCTACAGGAAAAGAACAAAAATATATATAAACTATATACCTATGCTAATGTATGTTTTAATAGTAGAAGCTGGAACATACAGAGTTAACTTGCAAAACCTCAAGAAAATAAGTTGAAAAGTAAACTGTTTTACGATTGTGTTATCTCAGTTTCAGTGCAGCAAGCAGACACAATGTCTAGAGCTAGAGGTTTTCCTATTGCCTTGAAACAGAAATAATTACTAGGTTTTAAATGTAAAAGTGTTTTATTCCTCTATGACTTCCTAGCAGCTACACAGGTTTGAAAGACATGTATTTTTGACACAGGTGTGTTCAGTTTTGTTAAGTTTCTGTTAGTCTGAGAACTGAAGGCAGGTAACAAGAGATGTCATCCAGGCTAACCCAGCAGTAATATTTAGATATTAATTTGGGAACTCTCTCAGAGACTGTGCATTTTGTATCTTGTCTTGGACCTAGAAACATCCATCATCTGCATTTGCCTTGTTCTGTAAGTAAGTTATTTAGGGCATAGTATATTTTAGATTTAGATAGGAATATAGTAAAGATTAATTTAGATTTTTTTGCATTTATTTGAGACTGTCCTGCAATGTTGTTTTAAAATATTTCCTGTGATTTTGAACTCTGTAGTTACTGTGTTGACCAAGTATTGTTGTGTTCTTTTGTTATTTATTATTAAATATATTTAAACCTATCTTTGTGGCTATTTGTGAAACATATTTAAGCTCTTAGAGTACTTGCATATGCATTTGGTGACACTGTACAGGCCACTCCTAAATAGCCTTGGTCTTGTTTGCACTTACCATTTGGATAATAGTAACATTACACAGTAAGATTGGACACTCTTTGGTAAGGGCCTTAAAAGTAGCTGATAAGTAGTGGCTTGTGGCATCTGGTACTACCTCATAGTCTGGGCAGAAGGGGGCATAGCTAGTAAACCTGTGCCAGACTTCCTCAGGTGTGTGTGTGTGTGTGTGTGTGTGTGTTTGTATATAAATCAAATCTCAAAGTGAGTGTGTGTGTGTGTGTGTGTGTGTGTGTGTGCGTGCGTGTGTGTGTGTGTGTGTGTGTGTGTGTGTGTGTGTGAGAGCTACTTGGGCAGGGACACAAAGCACTGGTGGGACAGAGAGGGTGCTGGAGGTTTTGGCTTGGCCACTCATCTGAGATCTCGACCCTATACCTGTGCCAATGAGGAGTCTTATTGGGGATCTGGAGAAAGAGTGAGAACCAACCCCAGACTGACTGTGATCTCTGTGTGCTCTTAAGAAAAATTCTAATTTACTGTGTGTGTACTTGTCATCCTCCCATTTTGTACGCCCCTCACTGTTGCCAGTGGTGAGGATTGAGGCTGCTTGATTACTGGGCCAGTGCAGGGGATTAAAACATAAACTTGTACAGGTATACCATTTATATACATTTCTGTTCTTTTCTAGTAAGCTACACTGTGGTTACATTCTTCAAGCTCAGTACATAACATACAATTCTCTTACGTTAGTAAGACAAGCATATCAATCATATTAATATTCACAAAATACGTATGATTATTTACAAAATTCCAGATAGCTCGACTGGCAGTATTTCCCTGGTGTCACAGGGTCTACTTCTAAATTTTAAAGTTTAATGGCCGAGATCATAAGATCGAAATTTTGAAACTCCAAACAATTTAAATGGAGATTGCTGTACAGCGCAAAATGGTATATTTACCATTTTCCTTGCTGTAGTGCAATCTTGGAGTTGGTATATTTAATTAAAAAACACTGGATCTATACTACAAACACTGTATTCAGTAAATACAATAAATAGTGAACCTTTCACTGTAAACACTATAAACTAAGCAGGGGATGTAGGGGGGTGCACGGGGGCTTGCCCCCTGCAAAAACGTCAAAAAAAATTTTTTTTTTGTTTTCTTTTTTTATTTACATTTTGAAGTTTCAAACCTTCGATCTTATGGTCTTGACCATAAGAAATTCAAAGTTAGAAGTAGACCCATATATACATACATATATTTATTTAACATTTGTTAACCGGGAAAGTCCAACTTGGAACAAAGCCAATTTTCAGAGGAGGCCCGGGGAGAAATGCTCCAGAGGCATGTCTTTGTAACTTGGGAGGAAACCGGAGCACCCGGAGGGAACCCACATGAATGCAGGGAGGACATGCATACTCTGCACAGAAGGCACCCCAGCCGAGAATCAAACCCGAGAACCTCTTGCTATGAGGTGACAATGCTACGGCTGCACCACTGCGCCGTCCATACATATATATGTATACACACAAATATACATGTGCTTTTTTGTGTGTGTATATATATATATATATATATATATATATATATATATATATATATATATATATATATATATATACACACACACAGATATATATATGGGTTTATATTATTTCATTGAATTTTTGGAGACTCAAAATTCATATGGTCTTGACCATATGATCCAGTTTTCGGAAATTTGAAATAAAAAAAGAATACTTTTTTGCAGGGGGACAATTCCCCCCACCTGCAAATTATATATACCAACTCCGAGATTGCACTACAGTGCTGATTCAAAAGGAGGCAAAGTTAGTGTTAGTGTTTCTGTTATAATGTTCTAATCCAAGCAGCAAAATACTTGTCCTCCCGGAAGTCTTAGATGTAGAACTACTTTCAAGGAGCTTCTAATGGAAAGATTAGCTACCACTTGGCAGAATGCAACAGAGACTGATGATACTGATACATGAAGTGCAGCACAGTTGAAGAGTAGATCACCATTAAAGAAGTGCCTGAAGTAACCCAGCAGTCATGGGAATGGATACTTAAAGGGATATGTGCCATGTGTTTTGGTTCTGAAAATAAATTGTTTCCATTTTTGAATGCAAGATTTCCTGGCACTAGGTCTTGGTTTTTCACTGCAAGGAATCAAAATACTTTTTAACCAGGTTTATTAAATGATCACATTTTAAATTGCAGTAGGAGTTCATATACATTCATGGGAGAGAAAAAATATTAACAGTTTACATTATTATCATTGTAAAATATACTTATTCTTTCTAATAAATGTAATTCACACAGATATATAACTTGCTCAGTTCCTGTCTTTCCATAAACCTATTTCTCCTGAGCATTATTCTGCATGTATTGTTCACACAAATTACATGTATGTATATGAAATTTGCTCCTCCATTTTTTTTAAATATAATACCTCGCCTTCTTTTATCTCCTTTAAATTTTCAATACTTAATTTTATAGTTGGTTTAGAGATTTTCTGTTTTTTAGTAATTAAGCAATAATCCACGACTCTGCTTGGGTATATAACAATTTACCCACAGCTGGTGTGGTTTGATCTTGGGGTAAAGTCAATAGGAATAGATTACTGCTTTTAAAAAATAATATTATTTAAGAAATTACTTGCCTTTCTTAAATAGGTAAAATGTTTCTGTTTACCTCATTTTCTAGTATCCCTCGTAAAATATGTTGAGAGTAGGTAATCAAGAATATATCAATGGAAAGTCTGACCGCTCAAGAATACTTGAATGGCTGGACATTTTTCTGTTGGTGTATGCTCAATTTACAACAGGCAGTCTAGCTGGGCTGTCCAATCAGTGTGCATGTTTAGTTTATGGCCACCAGCAGCATTAAACTTAGTAATGCCTTACTATAGTTATGCAATTTAGATCGTATATCCCAGCTAAAGAGAATAATGTCCTTAATTACTACCATTTTCTCTCCCTACATTCCTTTCAATGTACGACATTTTTTAAATTCACTAATTTGTTACATTTCCAAAAACAGATTTCCAGTTTCATCTCTCTTCCCTGTTACACCATCAGTATTTATTATATATATGAGGAAAATCCTCTCAGTTTTATTTGGGGTATAAAAATACCCATGGAAATATTTCTACACAAAATTCCTAGACTGTCTTGAATTTGTTGCATTATTGTGAGCTCTACCATTTCCTTCCCATTTTTCTTTCTATTTTCTTTTCCACCCTCATATAATTCCACAATACTTTATATGCCCCACCAATTATCTTACTATTTATTTTGTTAATTATCATACTTTTCACCACATTGTTTGTTCTAGGCTCAACTAAAAGTTTTCCTGACATTGGTCGTTCACTTAACACAGATCCCTTTCTTTTTGCATATACTCTATCAACTCATGACAAGAAAGGTAATCTCAGACCTGCAGTCCAAATTTCTGCTTATTCTTATCCTAGTTTATTACCTTTCCCTCCTAAGTTATTTGCTTTCAATACCTTGGATCCCTTGTTAATTTCCTACAGCAAATTCCAGATCCCTCTTGCCTATTTTCTATAACCCAGTTTGCATACATTCCTATTAGTAAAATTAATTTTCTTCATTCCTGCCCTGGCTGAATTCTTAGAATATTCAGAGGAAAGAAACAAAATGTTATCCTCCAAGCCAAAAGATGGGCAGGTGTGAGAACAGGTATAGAAAGTACAGCTGTGTATGTTACTTACCATAATAACATATTTTTAGATGTCATTGTAATAGTGAATTATTATATTCAAGTAAAACAACTTATTTAGAAATGCTTATACACAGAATATTTTGGTAGCTGCCACATGGGCTATTCTCTACATTTTCATCAAACTCTATAACTTGGAGGTACAGTCTGGAGGCAGAATGAGTTTTGGCATTGCTGTGCTACAGGTTTTATGTAACTTTACACCATCAGGGTAACTAAGTACTTCTTACGAATCTATACAAACATGATGATTTACTGTTCTCGTGTATGGGGACTACATACCCCATTACTCTTCTTATGGTTATAACAGCTGAGAAGATGTTTCCCATTTGGGTTTTGCATGTTATTGTTTGACTTTATTATTTGGCTCAGTACTATTTATCTTTCACAAGCACTCTTTACTTGAGAGGCTTCCAGGCTCAAAAACGCTGTTTAATGTCTTTTCAAATGGTGATTCCTCAGAAATCACTTGCTTTCTGCTGCTGAAGTGAAAACAGCAATTGCTCAAGACTGCAGTGAGCTGTTTTGGGAGTGCCTCCTTTCCCCAGTGTCGTACATCAATGGAGCTGGTATATACAAGTTTGGGGAATGCACGAAGGCTGTTTCATTGAGGTATGATTGTAAACGGGATTTCTGAGATCACATTTCAAAGATTCATAGTGGAGCCCTCAAAAACAAACAAACAAACAAACATGGTGCTTGACAATTCAAGCAACATAAGGGATTCTCATGCTAGCGACATCAGTACCTTCATGGTTTTGAGACCTGCACTCATCTTTGATGGGAAGATAAATGCTTTGAAAAACCCATCTATCCCACAGAAAAGGAAAAGAGAAGTAAAATCAAATGCAGTCATTTGCTGCTTCAGTGACCCTCCCAGAAGAAGACCTTTCTCTTGCTACTGAGTTAGCAAAGACTTGTGCAAAGGAGCTAAAAAGGTGGATGAGGACTGAACTGCATCGTTAAGGAAAACAATGATTCTATTGCCCAGGACAGAGGTTATCAAAATCAGTTCTAACTTGCAACACTTCACAAAGACTCTATGAATTATATATACTGTAGGAAAGTAACATCAGGCTTTGATTCTAATGAATAAGGAAGTCATTTAGCTTCCAAACAGTATGGTGATCCAGCAAGGAATAAAACAATGAAGCTTGTGCACTGAGATGAGTAACAATGTGATCCACTTTTAGCATGCCCGAAAGATCCAAAATAAATTTTACTCATACCTGTGATTCACTTTAAAACAAATCCTAATCAACCCATCTTTTGTAGTAAATTCTTTTGAATACAAAACTCTTTGTAAAGCAAGGCCTCCACATATCTCCATGCTGGGGGTTTGTCCCTTTAACTGATATATAACCTCTCTTGCAGTCACAAAACCTCAGTATAGTACATTCCAAGCCATTCAGTGAACCAGGTGGATAGACACTTGTTTTAAAGAGAGGCAGGCGCATAGAAAAACATAATTTGAAAAATGAAGTGGTCAGTTGCCATTTAGGGACCAGGCTATCTTACTAATGACCATACCTCTCACCTGTCCTGACTTTCACAGAATGTCCAGATTTTTGTCTCATATATTTGGTCTGCTCCTCATAATATTTGTGGTTTTCTGACAAATCAGTGGGGACTGAAGTGACTAAATAATTATGTACATTTGAGTTTCAGACTTCACATCCTTCAGAAAATGCATGCTAACACAAATCCTGCTATTCTAGCAATTCTTTAGTTTTATAAAAGCTATATTTAAAATCCGTCCTATTTTTGGGCCTTTGTCCCCCCATTATTTCAGGTTTTGTTCAGATTTCTTGTGCTAAGAGGTGGAGAGGTATGCTAATGACATCTGCCTATATCATTTATCCTCTTGGAAGAAATACAACTATTAGGATTGTTTTTGATTGCCCAGTGGGAAAAAAACTACTGTTTCCCTTCAGAGATGGTAAAAGTTTATTCTCCCCTATATGCTTATACACCATATCAGTGTACTAATGTGAGGGAGATCTTGTTGAAACTTACCTTGGAATGGTTCTAGCATTCTTCAAATTGCTATTATTATTTTTTATATATTGATTTGGAAAGACTTCTAGTGTGAACCCAGTAATTCTGAAAAGAGAGATGTTTTTAAGTGCACTCCCCATTCATTAAGAATATTTTGTTACACAAAGATATAGGGTTTAAGGAAGAACTGATTTTCTCACTGACATTATGTGGATTTTTCCACCAAAGGAGTTTCTTCATTACTTTGCTTAGTATTAGAATTAAGAATTATTTCAGAATTCTCTAGTATCCATTGAGATTGTTCTTGCATACTGTCACTCGTCTGGTCAGGATAAAACAGACAAACATTTGTGGGTTCTTTTCAAGCAGCTTTATTATGTACAAACACATCAGGAGTGAGGCTTAATAACTTTAACTTAGATAAACTTATAAACAAACTAACAGACTCATACATGCTCACTCTCTGGTTGCACTCTCAAAATGGCACTGAAGCTAGCACATGCTTGCTATTTATATGTATGTGCTGTCCTTGAAACACTTCTTAAAGGTACAACACACACACACACACACACACACACACACACACACACACACACACACACACACACACACACACACTATTCTACATCCTCCCTCTTTGAGAAATGAGTCATGCATTATTGACAACATTAATTAACATACAATTAATACAAAATAATTCTCTGACATGCAATTATACAGAACTAAATACATGTAGACAATTATGTCCAGGTTGCTGTGTATTTCACACTAGGTTCGTATGACATAGAAAATTAGAACTAGGTGTAGCATCTGTCTCTGCTGAATGTTCAACATCGGGGATATCAGGAACATCATCAGGAATGGAAGTAGAAGTCACGACACGTTCTGCAACATGAACATTGTCTGGATTGCTCTGAGATCTTGAGTCTGTATCACAGGAACAATACTGTGATATCGATTCTGATACAGGAAGAAGATGTCTGTGATTTCTCCTGTACTCCACACCCACAGATTACATGAAATAGGATCTTCGCTTGGCACGTATACCTGTTACTTGGCCAATTCGGTCGAAACCTTTCACCATTTGTATCCTCACTGTCTCTCCTTCTTTGAACGGACGAAGAAATCTGTTCGATTTATCATAGCTGGACTTCTGGAAAGAACACTTTCTGAATAGTTGGGCTCTGATTGTTCTGTTGTTCTTTGCTTTAGGCCTCAACAAACTGGAACTGATAGGCAATGTTGTTCTGGTTTGCCTAGACATAAATATCTGAGCAGGCAAGCCAAGTATATCGTCACAGGGTATGTTTCTGAGACTGAGTAAATTCAAAAAGACATTGGTATTTTGGCTTCTCTAGTAATTGCTTTGCACTCTGTACTACATGTTCAGCTAGTCCATTTGATTGTGGGTATTCTGGAATACTAGTAACTTGTACAAAGTCCCATTCTTTTGCAAATTTCTGAAACAACTGACTGGTAAATTGGGTACCATTGTCAGAAATAACTTTGTGTGGACTACCATGGACTGAGAAATGACATTTCAACTTGGTGATAACAACAGTGGACATTAGGTTAGGTAGTACATCAATCTTAAACTAGTTCGAATAAGAGTCTACTAACACTAAGTAATGCTGATTGTTCCACTCGAATATATCAGTGGCTACTGTTGATCAAGGTAGTTCAGGAACTTGACTTAGATGAAGTGGTTCTTTTTCCAAATGAGGTTTAGTACTATTGCACACTGAACAAGAAGAAAGTACTTTATCAATATCTTTTGCTAGAGAAGGCCAAAATACTAGTCCTCTCACCTTTCTTTTGGTAGATTCAGAACCTGGGTGACCACGATGCAAAATCTGGATATATTCATGTTGTAAGGAAGCAGGAACAAGAGTTTTAGGACCTTTGAAAATAATGTCATCTTCCATTAATAGCTCATCTCTGTAAGGAAAATAAGTTTGCACTTCAGGTGGTACAGTAAATTGCTTTGATGGCCATCCAACATTAATGTAGTGGATTTGTATGATGTCTCAGCTCATCAATTCTCATGGTAGAAAAATTACGCACTTCTATGACATCAAAGTCAAAATTCTCTGCATTAAGCTGTTCTGTTGTATTTCTGGGTGATCTGGATAAGGTATCAGCCAGATAAAGAAGTTTGCCTTTTGTATAGACCATTTTGGAGTTGTACTTTTGCAATTTGAGCATCATTATTTGTAATCTCGCTGGAGCTGAATGCATAGGCTTCTTTAAAATAGTGACTAGAAGTTGATGATCAGTTTCAATCTGAATAGCCCAACCATAAATATAATCATGAAACTTTGAACATGCAAATATTAATGCAAAAGTTCTTTCTCAGCTTGAGCATATTGCATTTCAGTTTGGGTAAGCGTTCTAGGTGCATAGGCTACTGGTCTGCCTTCTTGATGAATAACTGTGCCAAGACCAAATTGTGAAGCATCACAGGAAAGAATTACTGGTTTATTGACATCATAGTATCTTAATGTAGGTGGGATGGCAGTTTTCTGCTTAAGGTCTTCAAATGCTCTCTGGTGCTGTTGCAACCAAGACCATATAACATTTTTGCATGTCAGCTCTCTCAAAAGTGCTGTCAACTCACTGAAGTCTGGTATGAACTTGGAAGACCATACCAAGAAAATGTTGTAGAGCTTGAACATTATCTGGTGCTGGCATCTCTAGAACTTCTTGCTTGGACGGGTCTGGTCACAAGCCAGTGCTAGTAAATAAATGACCTACATATGTAACTTCTGGTAGTCTGAATTTGCACTTCAGAGGATTGAGCTTCAAGTTCACTTCACATTCTCTGTCTAGAACTTTCCTAAGGTTTCTGTCCTGCTTTGCTTCACCATTGCCTCTAACCAATAAATCATCTACTATTATGGCACAAGGATAACCTGAAAAAATTTGCTCCATTGCATGCTGAAAGACTTCACTTGCAGAATTTAATCCAAATGGCATCCGGAGGAATGTATATCTTACAAATAGGGTACTGAAAGTAGTCAGTAGTGAAGATTTGCTTTCAAACATCACTTGCCAAAATGAACTTTTTACATCCAAGACAGAAAAAACAGTGGCATTCGCCATTAGGGCTGCAACTTCCTTGACTGTATGCATAGGATGTTGCAGTCTCTTTAATGCTTTGTTCAAATCTCTTGGGCCAATGCATATTCTGATTTTGTCTGAGCCTTTTTTGTGGGCTACTACCATGGACAACACCCATTCAGTTGGTTCTGTAACTGGACAAATTACACCTTGCTGCACCATTTTATCTAACTGAGCTTTAACTTTATTCTGCAAAGCTATCAGTACTTTTCTTTCTAGTCTGACCACTAGACTAATCTATGGGTCTAATTTCATAGAATACACAACTGGAAGTTTGCCTAGCTTATCATTAAAAACACCAGCATACTCTGAGAAGATAGCTTCAGTAAAATTGGAACTGGGATATGTGCTTATATGATGAACTTCTTTGGTAAAAGAAATCAAATTCATTCTCAAACTGTCTTTGAGACCAATAATGACTGCCCAGGTCTTCGGAGTACATAGAATAGTAAGCTGTAGCAGTTTCTAGCCAAATAACATGAAAGCACTACTGAGCCTTCGATTTGAATCTCTTCACCTCCATAAGCAACACGTTTTTCAGAACTGGCCACATTAAATTGCTCACCAGGTCTCACCTTAGCAAATTTGTCCGCTGACATAACATTACACTTTGAACCAGTGTCTACTTTGAGCTCGGTGGATTTATCATTGATCTGAACAGTACAAATCACTTCATTCTTTGCCAGCAAATTTATTGCATCAACCTTTTCACCAGTTACTAAAATACCATCTAAGTAGAAAGTAGAGTTGCAGCTCTCTATATGATCAACTTGATTTTTAAGTGACCCTTTTTTATAACTGTGTGAGGTTTACTTGATTTGCAAAACTTTTGAAAATGGTTCTATTTTTTACACTTGTGGCATTACCGACCAAATGCTAAGCACTTTTCTCTTTCAGACTCATGATTGCCACCACAATTGCGGCAGATAACAATAAAGCTTGATTTGGATTTTGCTGACTCACCCATGTACTGCACTGAGCATGTCCCTCTCGATGAACTAGTCCTAAAACTTGCTGGAAAACTACAGGTTTTACCTGTCACACTTGCAGGGGTTACAGCTGCCATCTGCTTAGGCCTGCTTCTGCCAGACACTTGTTGCATGCTGTCTGTATTT
Source organism: Protopterus annectens (assembly GCF_019279795.1). NCBI lineage: Eukaryota > Metazoa > Chordata > Ceratodontiformes > Protopteridae > Protopterus > Protopterus annectens. The sequence goes on from NC_056732.1 coordinate 1,338,427,455, forward strand.
GCTCTGAAGCCTGCTGAAACTATGCTCTTATCACTTGCAAGCATACTTGTGTGACTTTCTGTAACTTCATGGATTTGACAAATCTCAGTAGCTTTGCTCAGTGTTAAATCACTGAAAGAAGCAAAATCTTCCTCACTGTAGCACTATTAATACCACACACAAGCCTGTTCTTTATTAACTCATCTTTTAAGTCACCAAACTTACATGTTTTAGCTTTGTTTCTCAGGTTAGTATTATAAGCTGCAAAAGTTTCTCTTGTTTTTTGATCTCGTGTGTAAAACAAATGCCTCTCTAATGTAACATTTGTCTGGGGGTTGCACATTTTCCTGAATTTGCATTTCAAACACTTGGGGTCTTCCCTTGATTCAGCCTGTACAACAATATGTTGTTTTCTCCCTTCTCCTTCATATACTGATGATGCATATACAAATGAATGCTCTCTTTCAATGGTCTCCGACCCAGCTAGGTTTAGCAAAATGAATGCCTTGGTGCATGCATCTTTGTCAGAATAAGCTGCTTGTGTAAAAATATCATATTCTTGCTCAAATATTCTCTAATTCTCTGCAATATTCTGATCAAATACAAGTGGACCTGGTCTGCAAAATGCCTCTGCCATATTAACATATACCAGTGAAGGCTTTTGCAAGTATGCACAAACAGACACACATATGCCAGAAATGTATGCCAGTATTTGTAACTATGCCCAATAGCACAACAAGCCGCTGAATAACTGAACTTTGTGAAATAACTCTCCCGGGCACAAGAATACTCCTGAAATCACTGTACTGTAGGAAATTACCTCTTATCAGTGTAAGAAACATTTCAAAATATCTGCACTATGTGAAGAAACTGGGCAGAAGAAGCTCAGAGTAAAAAAAAAAAATTGAAGTTACTGCACAAAGCGAATGAACTGTACACAGCACACTGAAACTTCCCCAAAATGGCTGTACTTTGCTAAATAACTCTGTACAGTGCAAGAAACATTCTGTAATGGCGGCACTCTGCAAAAAGACACATCCAGCACAAGAAACTTTTGGAAATGTTTGTATTTTGACTGCACTTTACGAAATAGTTGCACTTTGTACACAATCAACTCTTTGGAATAAATGCACAGTAATAAACATACACTGTAAGCACTTTTATACACTTTGAGATACTTTGAATAACTCTATTTATGGCTTGAATAGCTTCAGTCAATGTGAAACAGTAGTTTATGCCAAAACACAGCAATTTGCCAAATAACATGCAGTTGCCTTGCTTTATTTATGCTTATTGTGCCCTCTATTATATTCATTTTGCTCATTTAATCTCTTTTCATGCCCATTATACTTTTTTTGTGCTCGTTTTACTTTAAACATGCTAGTTTTGTAATTCTGAGGTAATTCCAAACCCCTTATGTGCTTTTCTGATAATCAATTTATCAAATATCTAAACATTTTGTTTAATTAATAAACATTTTGTTCCTTCTGTTTGTTTAATAATGTGTTCCATGCCCTCATAATGCTCTGTTTTATCTTTTTTAATAAATAGTGTGTGCAAGTTTTCATTACCTTAAGTTCGTTTCTGGCCCTTTTTGTATTCAGTTCACTTAGTTTACCTTCACTGCTAACTCTGCACTTTGTAGCTCTGAAAAGCTGTATTTGGAATCCCAGTTCTGACACCATGTCACTCATCTGGCCAGGATAAAACAGATGAACATCTGAAGGTTCTATTCAAGCAGCTTTATTATGTAAAAACACATCAGGATTGAGGCTTAATAACTTTAAGTTAGATAAACTTATAAACAAACTGGTTGCCACACTGATGCATGCTCACTCTCTGGCTGCACTCTCAAAATGGCACTGAAACTAGCATGTGCTTGCTATTTATAGTCATGTGCTGTCCTTGAAACCCATCTCAAAGGTACAATGCACACACTATTCTACACATATTATCTGACAAAGGATATCAGAATTCCAGAAGACATACCCCTAATTTTCTCCATGAAAGGAGGTATTTACTCAGTCTTGTCTTAGGACAGGAAAGCTGTCAACTGTACTGAATACAGAGCTGCCACTATGAAGGTTACTCTTTGGTTTGAAAATGAATTCAATCCCCAGGATTCAGCAAGCAGCCATGCAGGAATAAGTTATTCCTGCACAGTAGGGACCATTTCTGTTCAGCACGGCAGCGCGCCATGCATATTTATGAAGGTGCGCTGCCATGCTCTAAAACGGACACAGTTCTGTGCATGAGCACGGGGGGGGGGTGTCTGAGAGCAGAACTCTCAAAATACACACATCCCCTTCACTCCAGAATTGCCTTTTGGCAATTAAAAATGAGTGAGAATGCTCATAATACCCCCCAACTCGTCAGGAAAACAAATCTGTGGTCAAAGGCATAAGGGACAATCATTCCTACCAAGCATACCTCTCACCTGTACAGATTTTCACAGAATGCTCATATTTTTGCCTCATATTTGTGGTGTGTTCCCCCTAAAATCTTTCTGGCAAATAGCTGAGGATTGAAGTCAGTAAATAATGAGAAAACATTTGAGTTTAAGACTCCACAAATCCTTCAGAAAAGGAGGAAGTAAGGATAGCTATAAAGAGAATGAAGAATGGAAAGGCTGTTGGCCCAGATGACATACCTGTGGAAGCATGGATGTGTTTAGGTGAAATGGCAGTGGAGTTTTTAACCAGATTGTTTAATGAAAGCTTGGAAAGTGAGAGGATGCCTGAGGAATGGAGAAAAAGTGTTTTGGTACCGATTTTTAAGAATAAGGGTGATGTGCAGAGCTGTAGCAACTACAGAGGGATTAAATTGATCAGTCACAGCATGAAGTTATGGGAAAGAGTAGTGGAAGCTAGGTTAAGAAGGGATGTGATGATTAGTGAACAGCAGTATGGTTTCATGCCAGGAAAGAGCACTACAGATGCGATGTTTGCTCTGAGAGTGTTGATGGAGAAGTACAGAGAATATCAGAAGGAGTTGCATTGTGTTTTTGTAGACTTGGAGAAAGCATATGACAGGGTGCCTAGAGAGGAGTTGTGGTATTGTATGAGGAAGTCAGGAGTATCAGAGAAGTATGTAAGAGTGGTACAGGATATGTACGAGGGTAGTGTGACAGTGGGTGAGGTCTGCGGTGGGAGTGACGGATGCGTTTAAGGTGGAGGTGGGGTTACATCAAGGATCCGCTCTGAGCCCTTTTCTTATTTGCAATGGTGATGGACAGGTTGACAGACAGACAGGAGTCCCCATGGACTATGATGTTTGCAGATGACATTGTGATCTGTAGTGAGAGTAGGGAACAGGTGGAGGAGACCCTGGAAAGATGGAGATGTACTCTAGAGAGAAGAGGAATGAAGGTCAGCAGGACTAAGACAGAAAATATGTGTTTGAATGAGAAGGAGGATAGAGGAATGGTGAGGATGCAAGGAGTAGAGGTGGCTAAGGTGGATAAGTTTAAATACTTGGGGTCAATAGTTCAGAGTAACGGTGAGTGTGGAAGAGAGGTGAGGAAGAGAGTACAGGCAGGATGGTGTGGGTGGAGAAGGGTGTCAGGAGTGATTTGTGACAGATGAGTACCTGTAAGAGTGAAAGGGAAGGTCTACAAGAGGGTAGTGAGGCCAGCTATGTTATATGGGTTGGAGACAGTGGCATTGACAAAAAGGCAAGAGTTTGAGCTGGATGTGGCAGAGTTAAAGATGTTAAGATTTGCACTGGGTGTGACGAAGGTGGACAGGATTAGGAATAAATATATTAGAGGGTCAGCCCAGGTTGGAAGGTTTGGAGACAAAGCCAGGGAGGCAAGATTACGTTGGTTTGGACATGTGCTGAGAAGGGATGCGGAGTATATTGGAAAAAAGATGCTAAGGATAAAGCTACCAGGTAACAGGAAAAGAGGAAGGCCTAAGATAAGGTTTATGGATGTGGTGAGAGAAGACATGCAGGTGGTTGGTGTGACAGAGCAAGATGCAGAGGACAGGAAGAAATGGAAACAGGTGATCCGCTGTGGTGACCCCTAATGGGAACAGCCAAAAGAAGATGATGATGATGATAACACCTATTAGTCTATCAACTTTTTAAGTTTGTAAGAGCAATATTTAAAATCTGTCCTTATTTGTCCCCCCATCATTTTAGGCTTTGTCCAGATATTTTGCTCTAAGAGGTTGAGAGGTATGCTACCAAGCCAAAAGTTATTAGGATAACACAGGTAGCATAAACACATAGTGCACAACTCCCAACCTGTCAGAGTAAGGAATGTGGGCAAAGCCAAAAGGAACAATTGTTCCTCAAAGCAGAAAGTTGATAAAATAACAGGTTCAACATTAGCAGGTATATTCTGAGGGGTATAGATAAAATAACACAAGAAAACTGTTTTTTGTTTTATAAATGCGATAAAGTTTAAAAATAGCTGCGCGGGTGTGACCATTGTTTAGCTATGCTTAGTCCAGCTTAAACAGCAGTTCATAGGTTCATACTAGGCTATCTGCCCTTGTGGGCCATTTTAAGGCTAGCCAATTACTCCATGTGAGAATCAAACCCTGCACCTTGTTAAATAGCAAGAGACATCCAACATACGCAGTATTGCAATAGTGTAGTGTTAGAGTGTATGCATTGCGAGCAGCCATTCCTGGTTCGATCCCCACTGTAAACAATTAGCATTTTACATGTGAAAGCAGTACATAAACTTTTTTTTAGTATTACCTACTAAATAACATATATTTGTTAACCAGAGTACTACATTGGGTCCAGATGTGAGGTGTCAATTTAATAAAGTTGTGAAATCCCCATATAAACACAAGTGCCCCATACAGTATAGTCACACATGAATAAATGTGATGAAAGCACCTTGGGGCATGTAAGGGATAGTAAACAAATTTATAATATGTAATGAATGATGAATCAATGCCATACAGCAGATAGTCTATAAAATGAAAAATAAGCAATTCTAAGTATTGCACAGCTCTGCTTACCAGGTATAAGCATTGTGTAAATATGACTGCTAAGCAATGAGTAGCCCAGCTAACTGGATTTGCCCATTGATAAGCAGTTCTGAACCTGTCCCTTTGAGCAATGTCAACCTTAGCTAAGCAGGTTTGTCCGTAGCTTAGCTTAGCTCAGCATATTCAAAACCGTCCAATCATGGCAAATGGTGGGAAATCGGCTGCATTTAACCCCCCACAGGTGGGAATAACGCTCATAACTGGCTGCAGCTTCCCACTGTAGGCAGGATGGCAGGAGTTGGAGAGGGAGTGCGCTTCTGGGCACAGTGCTGGGGCATACAGGAGTCCAAGGTCATGGTAGGACTCCTGGTAAAATACCATGATGAGACACTGCTGCAGGGCCAGTTCCAGGGCTCCCAATATAAATGGGAAGCCTGGGACCATCTCGCCACTGGTATCCCTCAGACTGGTGAGCAGGTGAGGCACCACTATGCTGACTTGAAGCAGAGAACGAGGGAGCTCTTGGATGACTGGGTCCAAGAAGCAAGGCAGAGGGTTGATATCCCAGCAGTGTGTAAGCAGTCATATCATTATTGTTTACTATAGTCCAGCATGTGTATGTGAGGGATAGGTATGCCTAAATATGTCTCTATTTCCTTTACAGCTGCTACTGAGTGGGCTGTGAATCAAGAAGCCCATGCTAGTAGGCTGCAAAGGCTGCGTCATGTGTCTGATGAGTAACAATCCTGCTTGTAGTAGTCATACCAAATAAATATAAAGTAGTAGAAATTCACCTGGCAGTATAAAAACTGTTGTATGGGTTATACTGAATAAACCAGACAATATGACAGCAACAGTCCCATATAGGTCATATTTAACTAAAACTGTAATTGCCTGGCAATAAAACTCTAAATCCTGGACTGGCTGTGTTTACTCTGGTATTGTATGGCATTTATTGTTGCATTCTATGAAAAGTAATGTTGTGTTAACCACTGTTACCCACACTGTACTACATAAAAAAAATGTCTGGGAATGTCTGTATAAGCCTGTTGTAAGTACAAGATCAGACTGCAAACCAAGAGAGACTTAGAAAACACTGAAGAGATAGACAACAATATCCAAATAGCACACTCTACTCGACTTAAATTGTATTTTTAGCAGACACAGCCATGGTTCAAATCCTGGGAGTGGTAGTAAGCTGTATGCATAATCATACCTCTTTGTTTTCTGCCTGTTCCTCTGTCCCCCTGGCAAATCAGTGGGATGATCTCTGAATTCACAGTTTCATAGTTTAGTACTAGGCTATCTGCCCTGGGGCATTTGCAAGCCTAGCCCTAGAGATGTGGCTTTCGCCACCCCATGTAGTGGTACTAAGGTGTACAGAATAAATTTAGAATACTGTGCCTTTGTCTAGTAGTGACACATTGATGACCCCCTTACTTATTAAAATTAGTTTACTGTGCCTCTGTCAAGTAGCCACACAGGGGTGACCCCCGGGGTAAACCTACGATCTCCCATCCACTCGTCAAGATTTCTCTTGAAGAGAGTCAGTGAGGGGCTCTGCCTAACATGAACTGGGATTCTGTTCCAGAGTATGGGAAGCCTCTGAGTTATGAATCTGTCCCTCCAGCATGTTCTATTCATGTTTGTACTGAGGTTTAAATCTTTGGCTCTCGTGGTTCTTATGGATTTGGATTTTTTGAGGTGGTGCATGTCCATCAATTCCTGTTGGACATGGCCTTGTACATCAGGCACAGATCACCTCTGAGCAGGCGGTATGCTACTGAATAGAGCTGGAGTTTCTTTAGCCTGGTAGCATATGACATGTTGGAGACCCTTGATCCTCTTGGTGAGGTACTTCTGGGGTCTCTGCAGCTGTTGTAAGTGCCGGGTGAGGTACATACCAAATGGGGCATTGTACTCAATCATGGGCCTGATAAGGGAGGAGTACAGGGGCACGATGACCTCCATTGATCTGGATGTGAACCCCTTCATGATAAGGTGGGCAAGGTAGAAAGTCTTTCTAACCACTTTGGCAACGTGGGTGTCAAATGAGAGGTCACTATCAACTTGGGTCCCCAGGTATCTGATTACTTTTTCCGTACTCAGTGGGTTACTATCTATGTGATAATTTGTGGGTACTTTGTTTTTCCCAAAGGGGATGACTATACATTTCTTGGTATTCAGTTTAAGGCCATGATTCCGGCACCAGTTGTCCGTTTCGGTGAGGCCTTTCTGTAGGATGTATGTGTCAGCTGGTGTATCGACTATGGCGCCTATGTCAGCCACAACCCTCCCATGTTTGCTTTCACATCTGAGAAGTAAATGCCGAACAAAGGGGTCCCAGGACAGAGCCCTGTGGGACACCACTTGTGACTGGCTTTGAGTCTGACATGGCTCCCGCAATTTTGACTTTATGGGTTCTGTTCTTTAGCCAGTTTGCAACCCATCTTGTGACATATGGATTTACATTTAAGCTGTTTAGCTTATCTATGATCCCTGAGTGGGGTATTGTGTCGAAGGCTTTAGCCAAGTCCAGGTAGGCTGTATGGACTGCCTTGCCCTCATCAATGGCTCAAGTGACTGTTTCGAAAAAGTCAACCAGGTTCAAAAGGCAGGATCTGCCCTTTACAAAGCCGAACTGGGTGGGATCAAGTGTCTGTAGGTCCCCAATGTCGTTGTTTATGAGTTCCATAATAATTCTTTCCATAGCTTTGCAGACCAGGCTGGTTAAGCTTATGGGGTGGTAGTTCCCAGGGTCTGTAGTGGAGCCTCCCTTGTGGAGTGGGACCACTGTTGCTGTACGCCAGTGTTCAGGTACATATCCTGTAGTAAGGCTAAGGTTAAATAACATTTTTATATGCGGGTTTAGCTCCTCTTGGAGTTCATGTATCACGCAGCCGGGGATACCATCAGGTCCCATAGATGCTGTGTTTTTTGCTTTGCTGAGGGCGGTTCTCACCTGGACATCAGAGATGACAGGGAGGTTACATTCAGCTGGGATGAGTATTTCTTCTTTTGGAGGTGAGGGAGGGGAGAAATTTGCACTGAACCTGTCTGCCAGAATGTTGGCAATATCTGTGTGTTCGGTAAATTTTTTGTCGTTGTGTACTAACTCTGAGCATATCTGAGAGTTTCCGCCCAGGTTTCTAACATAACTGAAGAATGCCTTGTGGTTATCTTTAGTGTCCTTGGTGATTTTTCTCTCAAAGTTGGCCTTGGATGTTTTTATGAGAGAACGTAGCTTTCTACTAGTGCTGATCAGAGATGCCTTCCCTTTATGGGATTTTGCTCTGTCTTGCAGTAGCTTCCTTCTTTTGTTATACAATTTGTTTATGGCTGGGGTCCACCAGACAGGATGCTTTCCTTTGGTGGAGAGGGTCTTGGTTTTATTTGGGATTGCATGATCCATGCATTCTTGGAGATGTCCATAGAAAGAATTTGTGTAGGATTCAGCATTGTGGGATGTGGTTTCCATTGGCCCTGTGGGCTTAAATGATACCATCTCAGTCTTAAGAAGTGTAAAGTCAGCTTTTGAGAAGTTTCTCACTGTAGTCTTTTGTGCTGGGGGTGGAGGTGGTAAATGTATATCCAGGGTGATTAGTTTGTGGTCAGATCTCACCAGTGAGGGGAATACTTCCGGTGTGGAGCATTTTGTCCCCATGTTTGTGATGATCAGGTCTAGTATATTATCCCCCCTTGTGGGAGAGGTGACTAGCTGCTCCATTGCATTTGAGTTTATGAATTCTAGGAACCTTTGGGCTAGGGTGTTAGGGATAGAATAGTGCACCCAGTCTATGTTAGGGTAGTTGAAGTCTCCCAATATGATGGTATTTGGTGAGACATTCATATCTTCCAATGTCTTCAGGAAGGCTGAGTGGGGTTCTTGAGATTGGGAGGGTGGTCTGTAACATGCAACCAGTTGTATAGCAGTTTTGCCTACGGTTAGCTGCACCTGGATGGTCTCCGATGCTTCATGAGTTGCCACTAACCTGGAGGTGTGGGTATCCTTGATGAATATGGACACTCCCCCTCCCTTTGTGGTTCGGCCCAGGTTTTGGGGCCGAAAAGCATGATACGAGGTAAAGCCTGGTAGTGTTGGGGTGCTCTCAGGAGCCTTGAACCAGGTCTCGGTTACAGCGCAGACATCTATGTTCTCCATACTGAGGAGTGCTTCGAGAGCCTGCATCTTGAGATTTAGACTTCTGGCGTTGAGCAGCATTACCCTTAATTTTTTTTCCATTTTTGTTTTCTAAGGAGGTGGGTTTGTCTTTTGAGCCTTGCCTAAAAAAGGCACTATGGGGGTGGCAAGAGCCTTAGCCAATATCCGGAAGCCCAGTGGTGACAGGTGCAAGCCGTCCCTTGCGAAGCAGCGTGGCTTGTCCAGCATGTCATCCCAAGCAGACAGACATTGGATTCCCCCTAGAATGACACCAGTAATTGAGCCAATTATTAAAGCTGATCATCTTGTCTTTGTATTGTGGCATCATTCTTGGTGAGGGCAAGATGCTGCTCAGGGTCAGGGTCATACCAGCCTGGGCTACATAATCAGAGAGCTCCTCTATGTCTCTTTTCATTTAGTCCAAGGAGGTATGTCTCAGGTCATTCATGCCGGCATGGACAATGACGGAGTCATATTTGTATGTGCTTTTGAGTGACCTGAGTGCGTGTGTTATATGGCGGATCCTAGCCCCCAATAGGCAGCTTATCGTTACCCTCTCCTTGCTCAGCCTGGTAAGTGGGACATCAGTGTGTCTGACTATAGAGTCACCTATCACTAGTGTATCAGGCATAGTCTTTGGCCTTAAGGGCTGTGATTTACTGACACACCGATTTATTGAAGTATGTGTTGCATGTGTTATGTTTTGAGGTGGTGGATTTTTGGGTGTCTGCTTTGGGAGCCTCTGTTGTTTTGGTAAGTTTTTTAATAGAGCCTCCGAATATGTTTTTGTGTTATTATGTGCTTGATTTGCAGTTGGGGTAGGTCTATGTGTGACTGGGTTTGTTGTGTGTGTGGTTACCTTCTCCTCCTGTCTGGTCTTGCCAGTCCTGAGTTGAGAGAGTTCAGCCTGCAGTTTGGCTATATAGTTGCATCTCTCACATGTATTTGTGTTTGTTGGGAGGAGGAGAGGGTTGTCTGTGTACGAGACAATTATAGCATTGTCTCAAGATTCCCAGATTAACCAGCTGAACAGGAGAAGATGCTAGCAATCTACCACTTGACATGCTAGAATATTATAAGAGAGTGCTGTGCCTTTAAGGGAAGTGGTTTGGGTGGTAGGTGGATGTAGTGCTACTTAAGTTTGAGAGTGCTTACTTAGAAGCGAAGCTTTGAGAACAAGTGCTAGTCTTATAATATAACGAGTAGACTGGTTATTCTAAGAGTAGAGCTTTCTAAGGGAAAATTTGAAGAGCAGACTTGGCGGAGCCAGAAAAAGTTTAACCCTGTTTAACCGGTACTGCGCTATGCGCACAATCGCACAAAGCCACGCAAATGCGGATTTTAAACAGGGAACTTCAAAAGAGCTAGAAATGGTCCAAAACAACCAATTACTACAGCTCTTGTGCTGAGGTCACTCCTTCAGGGACAGATAGGCTGCTCAAGGCTCCCCACTCCCACTGGTGAGCAAAGAAACTTCCTTCTATCCAAGTAAGGTAATGGACAACACAGGAACTACACTGCAGCCCAGAATACAGCAAAGCCTGTAAACTGGTCTAAACTAGTCGAGGAGAGGCGAGAAAACAAGGATTATTTTTTTTGTTTTTTTTTGTTTTTAGATAGAAAACACACAGAAATACAGAAGGCAGTAATAAATCAGTTACACAGGCTAGCACACTTTAGTGGGCAACCTCAACAGTTAAATTAAACAAACAAACAACAAATTTTAAGTGCAGATACTATATAATGCAGAAAACAGTTAAAAAAAACAGTATAAGCTTGTTCAAAATAAGCAAGAGAAGGTATTCCAAGTAAAAAAACAGAAAAAATACTTAAATCAGGAAAGTAGTTGCTTTTCTCAGTTCTCTGTAGCTAGGACCACTCTGCAGGACCACGTGGAGCTGTCTCTGAGTAGTATAGCCAGAAAAAAATGCTCTGAGGCGGATTTTAAACAGGGAACTTCAAAAGAGCTAGAAATGGTCCAAAACAACCAATTACTACAGCTCTTGTGCTGAGGTAAAATACATACCTGCCAAGTATTGAACCCAGGACCCTCTAAACTCCAGTTCAGTGCATTACACCACTAGGCCAGCTCAGCTCAAATAAACAGCCTCTGCAAGGCTCAAACCCAGGACCCTGCACAACATAGACAAAGTGATTTACCACTAAGCCATGCCAGATATTGTAGTCACGAAATGACATACATTTGATTTTCAGACCTCAAAACCTTCAGAAAATGCATATTAAAACATATCCTGTCACTCTAGCAACTCTCCATGTTTATGACAGCAATATTCAAAACATGTCCCTATTTGTACCCCCATGTTTTCAAGCTTTGTCCAGAGTGTGTGCATTAAGAGATTGAGATGTATGTGCATAATATTAACTGGAATCTGGGAATATGTGTAGAAACAGGTAGTGTTAACAAACATTCCCTCCACTGGTCTGTTAGATAAGAAAACCGCCTGCCAATAAAGATTTAAATCTTGGACTGGTAGTGTTTACTCTGGTATAGTATGTCCTGACATGTAGCATTCAGTAACATCTGATATCAGAATAGTACTGTTGTGTCAACCATTGTTTCACACACTGTGCTACATAAAAATATGTGTAGGGATGTCTATATAAGACTGTTGTAATTACAAGGTCAGATTGTACAACCAAGAGAGACTTAGAAAACACTAGAGATAGACATCAATATCAAAACAGCACACTCTACTGTGACTTTGTTATTTTTAGCAGACACAGCCATGGTTTGAATCCTGGGAGTGGTAGTAAGCTGTATGTATAATCATACCTCTCAACTGTACAGATTTTTTCAGAATGTCCAGATTATTGGCTCATATATTCTGCCTGTTCCTCTGTCACCCTGGCAAATCAGTGGGATGATCTCAGAATTGTAGTCATGAAATAATGACATACATTTAATTTTCAGACCTCAGAACCTTCAAAAAATGTATATTAAAACAAATCCTGTCACTCATGCAACTCTCCAAGTTTATGACAGCAATATTCAAAACATGTCCCTATTTGTACCCCCGTGTTGTCAAGCTTTGCCCAGAGTGTGTGCATTAAGAGATTGAGAGGTATGTGCATAATATTAACTTTGAATCTGGGAATATGTATAGAAACAGTCAGGTAGTGTTAACAAACATTCTCTCCACAGGTCTACCAGGTAACAGATGTAAGAATTTAGCTATAAGGCAGTTGAAGTATACACTGAGTACAAACATACCACTGCCCAAACCAAGGCCACAGGGTATTGTAATAATACCTGTACCTTAATGATTAGTACAATAATCATTAAAGTTGTGAGTACTACAAGGATATATAAGTTGTTAATTGACATTTCTCTCTCCCCTCCACCATATCTGCAACAATAATCTAACTACACAAATCAATGGGTATGTTTACACCAAACCTACTGTTGGGACATATGTCCTATTGTTCAATAAATATTTAAATGTGTTTCTATTAATGTTTCATGTTGAAATACTATCATTGGTGGCCTGTTGCTATCAATGTAACCTGCATGCTATTGTAATGGCCACTGTGGTTCCATAGATGCATGTGTTCTGTCTGCTATGCACCTGTTCCAAAGCTGGTGTTTTGGGTTAATGGGAATATCTATGCATGCTGTTATAACTAATCCTGGATATTGTGTTGACTATTACTAACCCACATATGTTTTAAAACTGCAACACCATGGCACATATGGGAAGGCCTGTCCCAGCAGACCCACTTCTCCCACTTCATCTGGCCGTGGCACTGGGCCCCAGAACGCCTGTGACCCATCTCGGGACCTCCTCGTCTGCTGGTCGTGCACCACCTTTGGGTGAAACTGCCTCAGAGGATGGGGCTCATCCCCCCTCAGAGTGGGTTGGACAGGATCCTGTCACCACAAGTCAGGTCTGGGGATTGGTGCATAGCGAGCTCCGAAGTTTGCAGATCTGCTACACCAGCTTGAGGGCCACATGGTGCATTTAGAGGGTCAGCCTGCCCCTCCTGCTCAGTCCCAAGTACAGCCACCTTCGGGCCTGTGTAGGTGCAGTGGTGACTGCCCATAGGTGGGGACCTCAGACCCACTGTTTCCATCTGGGGGCTAATGGGCTTCCGATTTCCCATCCTCATCCAAGGTATTTACCCCCCCCCACATGTCATATACCACCCTGTATGCTGTCTTGCCTGTTTTCTTACCCAACCTACCTCCCCAAATATGCCTACTATCCTTCCCCAACATCCCACTCTCACCTTAAAAAAAAAGGGCAATCTGTTCTCAAAAACAAATTTCACCCCATACATAGCTGTCCATTTTACACACGTGTCCACTGGGCACATGTCATCTGGTCTAACTGGCTTTACAACACATTATTGTTGTCCTCACCCCTCTCTCAGGGGTTTGAGTGTCCAAATCTACCTCTAAATTCAGTACAAATGCACAGCTGTTGCTGTAGAAGAAATGGACAGCTATGGACCTTCCCTACACCCGTCCTGCACATCCCTAGCTACTTTCCCTATTGTTTTTCCCTCTGCGTGCCCCCTTTTTCACCACTTTCCTATCACCCCTTTTTTCTTTTGCAGGGGTAAGCGGGACTAAGCTCTTTTAAGCAGTAGTAAACAGGTTTAAGTCTGTTTGCACAGCGGCAAGCAATGGCTACAAAGATTAAGCACTGTCAGGCTGTCTGTAAGCTTATTTAACCAGAAGTTAGCACTGTTTACAGCCATGCAAACCTGCTTGCAACTGCTTAAAAGTGCCTTAATCACTCTGTATCCAACAACCCTTGTTCTGCCCAGCAACAAAATAATCATCTATTGCAAATCTCAAAACCAGGACCCTGCACACCATAACCACAGTGATTTACCACTAAGCCATTTGAGCTATACATAAATGTGATGTTTTCTCAAACATATCATGCAGCACAGTCATTCAACAGTAGGGAAAATATGTAGATGTATATATATATATATATATATATATATATATATATATATATATGCATGTATGTATGTGTGTGTGTGTATATATATATATATATATATATATATATATATATATATTGCATTTGCACATTGGATCCATACTCTGAACCTCTCACTGCAAAACATATGACCAAAGGCACTGTTAATGGGAGTGAAAGGACCCAAAATATGGATCTCTTGTAATTATTGTCATTATCCCTTCCTCCACAGCTGAATTGATCTGCCTTGCAACACAATAACCAACACTTGCAAGTCTTGAACCCAGGACCCTGCACAACATAGCCACAACAAGTTAACAGTAAGCCATCTCAGCTGTAAGATGTCAGGATGATTTCTCTAACATATCATGCAGAACGGTCAGTCTACCATAGGGGAATGTACAATGTGGAAGCAGTAAACATTCTAATGATATGTATAAACACACACACATATATACATATACATATATATATATATATATATATATATATATATATATATATATATATGTATATACACATATAAATATGTAACTACCTATAGATATGTATAAAAAGAGTAAATATATATATATATATATATATATATATATCTAGGGTGCACATCATATCAAACAGCCATTATTCCTACAGTTGCCACCTTTTAAAATTGTCAGTGTTTGATTCTTTCCTACAAATGTGAATTATTGCATTAAACATATACATACACACAATGCAAAGGACATGACACCACACACAAGTTTGCATACATAGAGATGTTTATTTGTGTACTGTTTCAGTTATGTCATTTCTTATAGCAGTTAGGTGTTTGAAATACATAATAACTGATTAATGCAACTCTCAAACAAAACATATGATACAGTAATCTGCAGAACATAACATACTTTGCTGTCCAGGCTGAGGCCTTTAAGTAGTACAACAGTAAAAAAAAAAAACACTTGTCTTGAAGATAAGAACCATTCAACACTTAATTATAGATCTAGTTCAGCAGCCTCCAATTACACTCTGTACTCAACCCCTAGGGGGGAAAGTATTAGTTCTCACAATGTAAATGTATCTGTTACATAACAATGCTTAACTTAAAACATCACTATCACACTGACAAACAGAACTGTGTGTAAGACAGTAAGCTCTAGCCCATCACTGTTCCCATGGTGAAACATATGAAAATGTACAGCCATATACCTTAATGTTTCTTACTACTGATAGCCCTCACATGTTGTAACAGCCTAGGTTAAAAACATTTAATACCCCTCCCCCATAAAATGTCTTACAAGGGCATATAACAGTGCTCTCCATACATTGACCTCCAGACTGTACGAGGTCACACATGTTTTGTCCAGCTGTAGCCCTCATATATATGGACCCTACCCCACAATTTGTGTGGGAGTCCACAACATCACTGGAATGATAGCAGGAATGCCAGCACTAAATAATGATAGGCCATTACCTAATAACCTCTTACTGCATGGCATCTGGACAAAGTCTGGTATATAAGTGGAGGACAGAGGCTAAAACACAGGGCCATATTTGAAATATTGATGTTATACACTGTGAAAGTTGCTGGTGTTACAGAATTATTGGTTGCAACATACCCTTACTCAGGAATATGAAGTCAGAAACACAAATGGATGTTGCCATGTACTGATAGCAATCAGTGGAAAGAATGCACTGATATATCTGAGTAAAAACCAAAAAGTAAAGGATTCCTTCCACTGAAAGTACTGCCAAAAAAATCCAAATAGTAAATACAAAAGTAAGGCAAGTACTTCCACGCTGAGCATGAAGCAACTTCACTTTATTATTTACTGATATATCAGAGACAAGACCTGTGTGGTGAACAGACAAAAAATAATAACCCAAACTAGCCAAAAATACTACAAAAAAAACAAACAAGGAAGACTTCCAAGTGGGACACACAAGAGAGCACAATAATAAAGCAGGTATGTGAAACATGTCAGCATGTAACTGAAGGTAGTACTTGGTCTGTAATAATGGGATAGATGATGTTGAAAGATTTATATGTGCCATCAAGACTTGCTGTAATGATGCCCTACTAAACAACTGCTATGGACATAGCATCTGGCCCTGTGGGCAGTGGGCCATACCTGTCAACTGTGCAGATCTGCACAGAATGTTAAGATTTAAGCCATCATAGTGTTTGTTCTGTTCCTCCAAACATGTATATTAGTCTGGCAAATAGCTGAAGGTGGAAGTAATGAAGTCATGATAGACACATGAGTTTCAGACCCCATCACCTTCAGAACAGTCATGGTAATGTGAAATGTATCATGCACAAACTTCATAGGTTTGTAATAGGCATATCTATGATCTGTCCCTATATATCCCCCCTAATATTAGGCTATGTCCACATGTAATGCTCTGTTTTGTAGCAAGGCAGAACAGTGCAGCTGTGGAGGAAGGAAGTTCAGAGTGTGGATATGATGTCTGAATGCACTCCATATATATATATATATATATATATATATATATATATATATATATATATATATATATATATATATATATATATATATATATATATATATATATATATATATATATATATATATATTTATATATAGATGTGTATATCTACATATATACAAACACAACTTAGATACGACAGACAAGTACTGGAAATGGAGTCCACAGCCAAATCTAAGGTCAATAAACCTTAGTTTTAGCTGTGGACTCCGTTTCCAGTGCTTGTCTGTCGTATCTCAGTTGAAGTTTTTGCTTATTCTCAGTTTCCGTTAATATATACAAACACACACACACACACACACACACACACATATATATATATATATATATATATATATATATATATATATATATATATATATATATATATATACATTTTCCCTACTGCTGAATGACTGTGCTGCATGATATGTTTGAGAAAACATCACACATATCTGCAGCTCAGATGGCTTAGTGGTAAATTGTTGTGGCTATGGTGTGCAGGGTCCTGGGTTAGACACTTGCAAGGGCTGATAATTTATTTGCTGGCCAGAACAAGGGCTATTGGATATAGAGTGATTAAGGCACCTGTAAGCGGTTGTAAGCAAGTGCAAAATGGACAGTTATGTATGGCGTGAAATTCTTGTTGGGAACAGTTTGCCCTTTTTTTGGTAAGGTGAGACTGGGATGTTGGGGAAGGATAACAGGTATATTTGGGGAGGTAGTTTGGGTTGGAAGACAGACAAGACAGCATACAGGGGTGGTATATGACACGTGTTGGGTAAACACCTTGGATGGGGAGGGGCGTTTGGAAATTGGAAGCCCATGATCACCCAAATGGAAACAGTGACTGAGGTCCCCACTCATGGGGAGTCACCATTGCACCCTCAAAACCCTGAAGGTGGCTGCGCTGGGGGCTGAGCAGGAGGGGCAGGCTGACCCTCTAAGTGCACCATGAGGGCCTCAAGCTGGTGTAGCAGATCCCCCAATTCTCTGCAGAGCTTCCTATGCACCAGACCCTGTACCTGACATCAGGTGACAGGATCCTGTCTGTGCCCGCTCCCAGGGGGGGACGAGCACCATCCCCTGAGGTGGTTCTACCTGAATGCAGTGCAGGACTAGCTGATGAGGACGTCCTGTGATGGGTCCCAGACGTGCTGTGGCCTGGTGCCATGGCCAGATGAGGTGGGAAAGGTGGTTCTTCTGGGAACAGCCTTCCCAAACATGCTATTGTGTTGCAGTTTTAGAACATATGTGGATAGTAATAGTCAACACAATCCAGGATTAGTTATAACAGCATGCATAGACATTCCCATTAACCCAAAACACCAGATTTGGAACAGTTGCATAGCAACTAGAACACATGGATATATGGAACCACAGTGGCCATTACAATGGAATGCAGGTTACATTGTTAGAAACAGGCCACCAATTATAGTGTTTCAACATGGAACATGAATAGAAACACATTTCAATATTTGTTGCACAATAGGATATATGTCCCAACAGTAGGTTTGGTGTAAATATACCCATTGATTTGTGTGTTCAGATTATTGTTGCAGATATGGTGGGGGGAAGAGAGATATGTCAATTAACATCTATTATCTCCTTGCAGTATGAGGTCCTCAGACCTTTTTTTCCTGTTTATATCTTCCAGGTACTATGTCTCGAGAGTGTCTCTCTGCTTATACTCCACAGAACCCTCTTTGGGCATATGGACCATGATCTGCAGGAGAGGACTGCCCTGTGGAACGAGCTCGTCCACAGGGTAAATGATGTCAGCCTGCATAACCGCAGTTATGAGCAGGTGTGACATCATTGCACTGATCTCATCCGCCATGCCCATCAGTGTGCTGCTGCAATTAGGAGGGACCAGCTAGCCACAGGTGGGGGTCATGCCATCCAGCCCCCACTGACACATGTTGAGGAGCTCCTAACCAGCCTTGGGGTACCCGCCCACCAGCCAAGCCATGAATCTGATGATAGCATTGTGAAGGTGGGTGCTACCCACATAATGGACGAGGAGCATGCAGGTAAAGCCACAGGGCACATTAGTAAGAAAAAGATGTTGGTAAGTCAGCTCCAAGGGCTAGGCACATGCAGGTACAAAAGTTCAGGTAACTGTAGGTTATAGTCCAATCCAATGTACTTAATACCAGAAGTTATAAAAACACTGCTTTATTCACCAAGCCAAAATAAAAGTAAAACGCTGCACCAGCGTTTTTCGTTCTGATAAATATCAGAACTTCTTCAGACAACCAACAACACTAGTTCAAAGCATTTTAAAACAAAGCACTAGGTTAAGGCAGATGTCAGTAATTACATTAATTGCTGTATCCCTTATGTTTAAAGTGATACACTCAAATAACTTCTTTTATGTAATACTGAACCATAAGTTTTTTAAAAGACTGACCAAAATTCTCACTTAAAAGATTTTACATTAAAAACATGAAAAGAAGTCACTGATATAATATTATCATATCATATCTAAATTCTTTTACTTGCATCTATACTCTAAAACTACACACAAGTACTACTAAAAAGTCATATATAACAAAACCTTAAACTATGCTAATACTATTAAGTATTGCTAAGTACTGCTTACTTACAAAGCTGTGTTTTGGTTCTAGTTACACCTTCAAGGGCATTCAATGACATACACAAACAACAAAAAGAAAATGAACTATCTCAGTAAACTTTTTATCTTTAAAATACATTAGTAAACCACTGTTGCTTATCCATCTTCATCTGTAAAGTATCTTCGTGCATATGTCAGATAACATAGTCTGTTGCTGCAGTGTAGTAATGAGTGGATGTGCATAATCTCTAGTATTGTGGGTTTGTACTGTTGATGTATTAAAATGCTGCTCCCACCCTGTACCAATGCCACAGGTGTTGCTACTGACATTACATCTCTCACACAACTATTTAGGTCCCTCTGGTATACCTCTGTGGCAGCAGCCTGTAGCTGGTGAGTATGGAGTTTTTTTGTTCAGGTTTGCCAATACACCGGCCATGTTATGGCCAAGGTATTTGCCATGCACACATTTAACACACCTACCCATAATGTATGCTGTACATGTTCACTTATTGTTGCTGTTAACTGCACTGCATCACAGTGGTCACCATGGTGGCATATCTGAAGGGTATGTAAGAGTCCTGCAGTATACCTAACAACCTGTCAGTACAAGATGTGTGGACAGAGATGAACATAATGGTGCGACAAATGGTCTACAGTAGGGACATGTCTGAAACATTACCCTTATACTGTGGCTACAACAGTGTATACACCACTATTACAATGGCAACTGTTACAGATCTACACAACAGCATATCACAATACCACATTCCCCACCTTTTACAACCTGTAATGTGATCCTAACATGAGCAATGAATGTGTAATATGGAAACCTATGTTAGGAGAACAAATATGGGGAATACATACCTTAACAAACACTGGATGCATATGTGTGCACACACTCCAAATAACATATCGTGGAAGCAGCTTTTGAGGTACTGACAGCATTCACTCTTCTTGAGTATGCACCTTCCATCAAGTACAAGGCCTCAATGTTACACCAAGTAATGGTCTGCTGTCCAATAAGTATGTCCATGAAATTTGCCCACTCACGTGCAACAGAGGTAGCCATGGCTTGCACACATCTTACAAACCATGGAATGGATCCCATATCCAAAAGTAGCACTCAGGCGTGGGAGATGTAGCCTTATCTCACCACTGCATATACCATGGCAAACAGTGCAGTCATGTATGTGACTATGAAGTATGGGACAACATTAATGTAGAAAATAAACAGAAGCCTATCCAAGACAGATGACAACACATGTTGCAAAGTGTTTACGGAGGCTGCAGAGAAACATGCAACAACACTGAGGGATTTTCAGGAATGTCTAGCAAGTATTGCCTGTGCAGTACCTGTGTTGACAATTGCCTTAACTCTGCATAAGTGTGGCCTATGGGTCATGGTAATCAGATGGAAGAGTTGTTCCACAGGAAACATCATCCAGGCCTCTCTACAGGTAGCATATGCATAACATCAAGTCTCCCAAAGGCATGTGTTGCAATGTGTAATGGTGTACTAAGACCAAGGCTGAAACCTACAAACAATATTAATAAAGATACATGTGGTGCACAAGCAACACCTCACTCCACCTCAGGCTCACCATCCCCATCTGTACCTTGCTGGTGCCAGTGTACAACTTTAGGTTTGCTGTTCATTAGCAGGAACTAGGCTGGTAGACATGGTGTTCTGAAATTAGAACACTGCAAAATGATACTCATGTGTGGCCCATAGTTGTCAAGCATCTACAATAAGGCTGAGGATGGGGAGGGGTGTCATCCTAAAACACAACAGTGAACTGAAGCATACATCCAAAGCTCGCTAAAAATGGCTGTATCTGAACACAGTCAAGGTCTTGAATTGTGCGAGACATAACCCTGACTCCACAGCAATAGTGAAGGCACTGTGTGACCTCCAAGGGCTGTGCACATGAGCTGACCTTGCAATCCGGCACAGTTGGGGGACATTTGTAGGGCGGAGTATCCAAATAATGGCAAGTGAAGATGGGCTATGCTAGTAAACTCCTTCCAGGAACAGTGATTGCTGTAGATCACTTAACAGATGCTGCAACAAACCATCGTGTTAAGGGTGTGCACACTTATGCAACCCATATATTGTATGCATCTCAATCAGCATCTGCACAACTAACACATTTGTTTGATACTGCACTTGATTGCACAGGTCATATGTCACATATCAGATGTGTGTAATGTTAACATATGCAATATTGTGGCCCCACTGCATACCAGGGAAGAGGCTGGCATGTCAATAAGGGTGGGTACACTCCTCACAGCCACAGTAAGCTTTGAAGGTTGTCAGTGTAATTGGATTTTATTGCTCATACATGCACTGCTGCTGATGACTTCTGCAAAACAGAGGTCAGGCATTCAATATTGACATCTGTCCTCATATCATCCCAGGTATGTGTCAGACAAACACATCAAACACATAGGGGCTGTGAGCAACAGAGCAAACATAACTGCCACACATATACACAATCAGCAATGGTGTGTACACTCGTGAGGTATGGTGCACAGTACATGCCAGGGTGCTGAACAGGTGCACAGCAATACTGTGTACATGGGTGCAGTGTGTTCCAGGGAAAGGGCCATCACCTACTAACACAACTCATGCATCACAGAGATGTAAAATGTTGGTAACAAGGATTGAGTATAGCTGCAGTGCATGCTGTTCAGTCCCATACGTCATGCATGTTGACTGCTGTGTAATGAGAGGTCTGTGTAATATCGTTGTGCCACCTCACCTGTAAGTGTGTGTGTGTGTGTGTGTAGAGGTATGCAATGATTTACAGGACTTAAATTATGTTTTTTGTTTTCCTCTCACAGGTGGTGAGGTGGGTCAAGGTCCTTCCTGCAGGCAAACTGATGTTAGTGTCCATACAGACTCTGACAATGATGATAGGTATGGTGAGGCACAGGCAGGGTTGCCAGGGGCTGAAGCTGTGCCATCAGTTGACATCCCACTTTTATCCACCCCATCCCCGCACACAGTCACAATGCCTATACATACCCCATCACCATTGGCCATAAATGAGGGACTGTTGGTGGGTGGTGGCATGGGACAGGACAGTGTGGTGACTGTGGCAAGTGTGTCTGTACACAGCAGCCATAGCTGGATGACCGGCGAGGTACCACACAGGCAGATGTACAGGGGTGCTCATAGAAGGGCTGCTGGCCATCATGCTTCTGGCAGAAGTGCCACAGCAGGTGTCACCAAATGCATGTTTTGGGCCATCATGGAGGAACAGGCATGTATGGAACGTTATACCAGACAGGGTCTGAGGCTCCAGAGGGCTACTCATTCTGCTGTACTTGACAACCGTGACCTTGCAGGTGCCCACTGTTATTTTGCAGAGGTCCTGGATAGACAGTTGGGTGAGATGGTGGGAATCCTCAACCATGCAATGTCTGTGTTACAGCATATGGTGGGCGTAGGGCGACAGCCATGTGGATGTAGGTCAGCAACACCAATAGGTGTAGGTCTATGTGGACATGCAACAAGTCACAACCTCTCCTGTAGTGGCAGTACCAGCACCAGCACTGCAGGGGGGGTGCTGTCCACACCACAACACAACACAACAGGCCATGTGCATGTGGTCCTGGCTGGTCCCAACAGAGACCCAGATCCAGCAGACATTTGTCATCATCAGGGGAAGAGTACCATATTGTGGCTTGTAACCTGGTAGTGCCCGTGGAACCCCTGGCTGGCACAGTTCCCATGTCCATGGCCAGACACAGTGATCTACACACTCTGTCATGTGTGGTCTGCAGCTGTCTAGCAAACCCCTGTATAGGGCAGCCACATGGTAGAACTGTGTGCATACATACACACACTTCACCAACACAGATAGGGCACCTCCAACCTACACACACCACATCTGCACAGCCCAATTGATAGTAAAAAACCCTAACACACACACACACATGATGTCAACCAAATGGCTCAGCCTAGGTCTCTGGCAAACCCACAACACACCCTGTGCATATGATGATACCTGTGCCACGTCCCTCCTGTCATCCATACCATTGATGCAGGGACAGGCTAATATGGTTCTAATGCACAGGGTGAATGTACTAAGGTTTAGCAATGTAATGCTGTGTAACATGTTTTCAGCTGGAAAGTTTAATGCTTACATGTCAGGATGTGTAGCTGTCCAGCCATGATGCATTATAGCTGTTATTAAAACTAACTGATTATGGTCTCCATAATGTATTCAGTTTGTGTTGTAGGTGTCTATGTGTCAGCAGGATGTTGGTCGGCTGTTGTTTCCTACAAGGGGTATGGTACGGTGGTGACACATTGACTGTGTTATATCCTGGGTACAGCTGAACACAAGTAACAGGTCTGTATAACAGTTACTGCATGTGCCACATGGCTGATAGGTCTGAGGAGTGTATACAGGTGAGTGCATGGTGGGTGATGTCAGCAGCCCTTCTACAGTGGACAATGTTAAGTGTACTGGGTGGCAAACATCAAATGTTTGTGAATAACACACACACACACACACACACACACACACACACACACACACACACACACACACACACACACACACACACAAGCTTTGGTGTTGATGCAATACACAGAGAATACTGTACATATGGATGTACTTAACTTTGCAGTGAACCCATTTTAGCCTATGGACTTCCACCAAGACAAAATAGGCAAAACATCACATCAGTAAATAATCAGTCTGCCAGTTTAATGTCATTGACAATGGTACTGGCAGGCTATATGTCCTCTTCTCCAATGTAGTGCAATCCCGGAGTTGGTAAACATAGGTGTGCTGGTGTGGGTGGCACAGCCCTCCACTTTGGAGGGTGTGGGGTGGCATAGAACCACACATAGTGTGATTGACAACTACTTAACCTGTTAACATAAACTGTACTGTATTAAAGCAGACTAAGTGAGGGTATACACATAACAATAACCCCAATGAGGGTGGCTGTGCCCACAACATCCACACCCAACTATATATACCAACTCCAGTATCGCTGTACAGTGGGGAAGAGGGCATTTACACATCTACTACTTGTTTTGATGGAATGAATTTCCACAAGATGACTCCTTTGAAATGTTAGCGTTTGCCAGTCAGGTCTCTGACAGATGACCTCCTGGGACATGTATTTTCTGCAAACTGAAGAAGATCCCTTCTCATACACACACACTTACTTGGCAACACTGAGAGTAGAACCCCTACCTAGGTACTTATTGCTACTAATGTGTTTGGCCTTAATTGCACACACTACACAGCTTTTAGGATGAGGTGTGTCACAAGTTTCTTGTTAAGTGAAGAACATCACCAGGCCCTGTACAGTATGGTAATGGGGGGATGTACTGTGTGTTAATGAACAATACACAGTATGACAAAATGTCACATACACATTGACAAACACATAATAGTCACAGACACATCTGAAAGACCTGGGTTTATCAGTGCTAACTACCTTGTCAGTCAGTCCATTCTGTTACAGATAATTTTCACACAGCACATGCATCATTGGGCTGGATAGTGTAATCAGTTACATGTATGGCTGATGATGGCAGTGGTCCTCATACAGTGGACCTTGGAACATATACTGGGGGTACCATGGTGTAAAGACAGTATACCGAGCACCCACACCCCACATTGGATATTTTACTCACTGAAACGCATGATAGTACTCTGATATAACCACAATCACACATTGACCAGGACTGCAATACAACCCCTTGTCTATCTCATCAGTGCTACTACACTACAAGGATATGCATTTATTGCATATGACACAGGGATAGTAGAGTGAGGGTTTGTCATGGCTCTCCTAATGTAAGAAACATCACTATCCTTTATAATGTATGGCAAGGTGCATTGTATTTGGAGAATGTGGCCTAAGAATGCTGCATCCTACAAATATATACACTTGCACACATACACACACTTGCCAGGACTCAGAGGGTTACCCATGCCTATCTACTTGTTTGTACAAAAGAGTTATGCTGTTACTGCAAGTTCCAGGTAGCCAATAGGGTGAAGAGTTTAACAAGGTATGTTTAATGTCCCTTACAGGAGCAGCCATTTCTAACTATAGCAATGGGGGTGTAGTGGATGAGAAGGCCCTCAGGGTATTATCAACTACAAGTTTACAAACACACACACACTGTTATTCTCAGTAATGCACACGGACACATTTGTCAATTCTGGGGTCCATAAGTGCAGGTGTTCCTAAGTGTGTACCAGGATAATGTCCATGGAGAGATGAGAAGAGTAGGGGATGTGGGTACAGTGGTATCATGCCACCTGACATTTGTCATGAGTGATCTCCAGGGTGACAGTTAAATGCAACATCCAATCATCTGGTTGTCTCTTGCAGAGGGCCAGTGAGGTGCTCCAACTGACATGTATGCAACATATATTACATAACATGGCCTGTGTATGAATTGGAGACCTGTACCCTAGCATGTTCTGTTGACTGTGGTAGTCTAGTTGAGGTATCCATGGCATGTGGTGCATACAGGGTGGGGTTTCCTAGCTGTGGCATTCATAACATAGCTGAGCAGACATGTCAGTTTCAGTCAAGCATAGATTGCCTGTAAGCAGCCAAGGTGGATACCTAACATCTGTACAGAGGACACACAGAAATCAGCTAGCCAACAGGTTATGCATTAGGATGAATGTTTTGACAGACTTCTGACACTAATAGGGATGCCATTACTACATGACAGCAGCCCTCGATGACATGTCTTAAACACATAGTAGTCTACAGTTAATATCCACATATCAGATCAATATCCAGTAGCAAATACTTAATAACACACATCTCACACACCAAGAACACGATAGTCAGTACTCAGAGTCCACCTTTGCATGCAGAGGTGTATGGTTCCAGTACTACAATCTGCAATCTACTCTTACTTGGGAAATCACTGTTAACAGTAGTAACGTAACGATACAATACATGCAAGTGTGACTGTATATAAACTAGGATACGACCCATGTATGAAACACATACAAAGAGAAAAGATTGCTGTACTAGCCATATATACTCAGGTGTCCCATACAGTATACTCACACCCTTTGCTACTGTATTGACAGCACATAGAAGCATGTTATGTACATGGAATTAAATACAATTATTAAAGATGTCATTACCCTGCTATTTTCTCAGTCTGGAATGTGATCACTGGTTACTTAGGCTAAGCTATGCTTAGCAGGAGTAAGCATTGCTTAAATGTAACTTCTAAGCAGATTTGCGCAGTGGTAAGCGAAGCTGACATGGTATAAGTGCCTTTTCATTTAACCATATGTTAGCACCGCTTACCATCAGGCAAACCCATGCTAACCCACTTAAAGTTGCTCAAAACTGCCTTAACCACTCTGTATCCAACAGTTGATGTTGTGCCTAGCAACAAAATAAACAGCCCTTGCAGGTTTTGAACCCAGGACCCTGTACATTATATTCATAGCAGTTAACCACTATGCCATCACAGCAGTGAAGATGTTTGCTGTTTTTTTAAATATATCTGTCAGTACACATACTGAATAGTAGTGAACAACTGCTTTGACTTCTACAAATGTTTAGTACTTGTTAGTGAAAATAGTGTTGAATCAGTATGTTGTTATATCTAAATATACACATATCAGATAAAGATGGTGGGATACATCTGGGAAGGTATATACAACACTCATGTTTACACATAAGGATATGGCTATGGATATATATATATATATATATATATATATATATATATATATATATATACACACACATATGTAGATATATGTATACATGTACATACACACACATATA